>NC_133393.1:63975601-64277863 GCF_047511655.1 Castor canadensis | reverse complement strand
AGAGCTTCCTTCTGTGTGTCAAACGTAATAGATGAAACTTCAGGTTCCTGCTTCACCTCTAAATACACTTTTCCACAAACTTTTAAAAATATTGTTTAGTTTTCCAGTTTTAATTTATTTTTATTTTTATTGCTGTGCTGGTTCTAGGTACTTTGTGACATTTACAAAAGTTCCTACAATATATCAAATTATTTTTTCATATTTTAAAGAGTCTCACTTTTAAGTACTGACATTGTTAGTAAGGCATAGAACAATAATACAAGCTTTTACTTACTAAAAGCCGTATATACTTAGTAATGCTACTAATTTAATTTATCATAGAGTTACTTCCCCAAAATATTATCTACAGCTGCCTTGAAAACGTATTTGGGAAATGCAGGAACGTGGTTTTTGTATTGTACCACCTTACAAGTCTACTGGAGACCCAAAGGCATTTGCCTTTTTGGACACAGAAACAAAAGAATAAGCATCAAAAACTCTTGTGTTAGGTATCTGGCTTAGGAAAAAATAAAACAAAGGACAAAGTTGTCAGGTCATTGTCAAAAATGAAAATGTTGGCAGTCATTCAGTGTCATAACAACCCACCAGAGGAAGCACAAAGAAAACCTGGCATATTTCCCAAGACATTGAAAAATGAACCCATTCCAGCTTTGAGGGTAGCTGGTGAGCAATATTTATGAAATATCTATATTTCAAGTACAGTAAAACTAATGATAACCTTTCTACAGAAGAAACGCAAAAGAAGAGGGATTTGATAAAGAAGGAAGACCATTTGGAGACCAAGGAATTAATATAACAAGCAGCATTAGTGCCTGAAAAATAAAGATTGTGTCATCCAGGTTGTATAGGCCACTGCTTTCTGCATCTACTAAAGTTCCTAATGTTTTGAGGCATTGCACCCTGCCACACCCACTAACTTCAGTGACACACACTGTCATCCTCTGATATTGGACACCATTCACCCCAGATTCATAGAACTGCTCTTTCCCCAGACCCAGAGATGGACTTCATGGCCCTCACTGAATGGCTGGAGCAGGAGGAATGACTAACTTCCACTAGGTAGTCATGGGAAGGAGTGTCACTAAGTAGATCAGGAGTAAGAGCAATGAAAAGTTTCCCTTACTTTGGACACAACAAGCAACATTACTGTCTATAAAATAAAAAAAATCAAAGTCTGGGTCTGAGAGTTCTGAAGGAGAAAAACTTGAACCCCCAAAGCAATGTGCAAAGAAAAGGAAAAAATGGGATAGAGGCAAAATGTCCAGTTTAGGAAAAAGAGAAGCAGCTCTGAAGAGCCAGAATGCCTAGCTCTTAGATCAAAATCAAAGAAAATGGCCCAGAATGAAAAGAGTATGGAAGGAGGGCATTGCACATCCCCCACAACCCCTCTGGGATGCTCCAATTGAAGAAGAGATGAGTGAACAGAAGGTTCAGATTGTGTGGGTAATTTGTTAGCTATCTCAAGCTTCAATTTATACAAAGATTTTGAAAGGAACAGACCCAACCTTGCTATGACTAAAATTTTTTGCCACCAGTATGGTCTAGGGGAAGCAGGTCGGCCTTTCCACCCACTTCAGAATATATCATGCCATTCCACTCTTGTTTACTTTTAAACTTTCCCAGTTTAGTTGGACCCTCAGGTGCTTCTTGAGCCAGTTTGACATTTCTCACTATGGAGGCCGTCATAGGGTAATGCCAGTGTTGAAATCTATGGACATTTGTTCAGTTGGAGGTAAGCCTGTAGGTCTGGGACATGGTCTCTCCCTGCCACCTTTCAAGTCATTTTGAATTTAAATTCCTCTCCTGCATGGGATAAATGATTGAGCTAAAGAAGAGGAAGGGGACTATCCTGATCTCCTCCATGTCACTTCACATAGGGAAGATGGAGAATCTATGGCACAATAAGGCAAACAGCTGGGGAGGGGGGAACAAAAAATCCCCAGAAAATATACTGAATCAAGAGAAAGGATTGGAGCACCTGGATCAGTTCTTTCCAGCAGAAAGACAGAACACACCAACGTGGCTTATTAGCAGTATAGGGATGGTGTCATGTTGGTGTTCCAGGGAGAATTTGAGGGCAAATCTTGAGTGCTGTGTCATTTCTTCAGGATCATGAAACTTGCTCATGATATGGTGCTGAGGGATTTCACTGGACTAGCCTAAATCTTAAGAGGGATTGTTCATAAGGAACATGGGGAAACAGAAGAGTGAGGAGGTTATGGGGCCACAGTGAATCTGTCACAATCACAGAGGCTCTTGGGGAGGTAGAAACTGTCACTGGAGAGGGTTTCCTGCCCTCTACTGAGGGGGCTGAGTATGAAGATGCTGCCAAAGTAGTCAAACTACCCACAGCCTAGGGAGATAACTTGCAGACAGAGGGGTTTTCTACCACAGATGCCCCAGGGGCCTCTAACTGCCTGGCAAAGTTGAGAAGTTGCTATGAGCAAAAAGGAGTTAGGGAATGTTGTTAAACTGGAAACAATCATTCAATGAAATAAATATCACGCAGAGGGAGAGAAAGGGAAATTGTGCAAATTGCACAATTTTCCCTCAGCATAAACATGACTTGATGAGACTCCTTCCATGACTCTCAGTGACACCCAGGAATAAAGAATCTTTCTGTGGTACCATTTTGCTCCTTACACACCATCTTTTTTTCTCTACACAGGATGTCCTGTGCTGTCACAGGTTATGATTCTGAACACTGGGCTCTCCATGGCTATAGTCACAAACCTGACCTTTCCCCATATTGGCACTGGCTGAGCACAACAGCCACTGCAGAAACAACCCCTCACACCCTCCATGACTCCAGTGCTCCCTCAGAGGAGCCCTCTAGTGATGGTGCCTGCTTCTCCCAAAGCACCTTTAGTAACCAAAGTGGCAGGTGTGGCCTGTCAGGGGTTGTACCATTCTACCTCATTGTGTCAGTTGGGGCAGCACAGAGGTCAGAAAAGCATCCACAAAATAATATTCTGTCTCAGGCCCCCCTCAACTGTAGAGATGCTCTTTGGGGGCACATATCACCCTGCTCCCCAACTATTGGCATCAACTATCATGAACAGTGTTGCAATTGCCCCAACCAGTCATTAGGCTGGTTTGGGGAGCTGATTCCTAGGTTATCCATCATTACCCCCACCATGAATTTCCCAGCATGTCCCCATCAAGTGGTCTGTGAATGCAGGATTACAGTCACGTGGCTCATCTATAAAGGGGGAAGCCTGGCGATGTCCAAATCAAGGCCCCACCTGATGAGGAGATCTCCACACACAACAGTGTGTATAACAATTTCAGGCACAGGCAGAGATTCAAGACCCTGGTCAGGAGGAACCTTCCCTAGATACATGGAAGCACTTTCCTGCTTTCTCATGGGAGTGTTCTTCTCAGATGGCTGGAAGCTTCTCCTGGAACTCCTGTAAGGGAACAACATGACATGCACAAGGATGCCCTTAAGGTTGGTGGCATCTGTGAAGACAGTAACATACTGAGAAGGACCATTTTGTAACCATGGCATGTAAAATACTTTATATGTCACTGGATCATCATGTGTGAGTGCCATGATTCTTCATTTTCAATAACTATCATCTGAACCAGAAGACAAGTGTCACGGAGGATTCTTGGGGCAATATGAGCCACAATTTGCATTTATATCTCAGGTCATCCTATGCATTGTGTCACTAAGCACAGCCATCATACAGACTATTGCAGACTGGAAAAAATGAACATTCCTTTCTCACATTCCTGGACCCTGGTAGTGCTAGATCAAGATGACACCAGATTCCCTGTCAATTCAGAGTTCTACTCCATAGATTCCTAGCTTGTGTCTTCATCTGTATGTGGGAGTTTTTCTTGTTTTCTTCTTTCTGCAAGGGCACTATCCCATCCTGGGTGACCCAGCTCAATGACCTCATCTAACCTTATCTCCCACCCATGTCTCCATGACCAAAAACCTTCACATTGGAAATTAGGCCTTCAAAATGTGATTTCTGAGGACCAAAATCCTTACACTCATAATACAGACCTATGGTGCACTCATGGTGGTTCCACAGCAGTTATGGGTATTGATCATTGGGCACGGGAATGTTTCCTGGAAATGAGATACCACGTTTGAAGGAGGACATGGCAGCATGCAGGGTGAGGAGGACAAAGGATTGTTTTGTAAGAGGTCAGTTGGAATGGAGGGTAGGTTGTATACCATGACTGATTCTGAGCAATTATAGCCCAGTGCATATGTACCTGCCTGGAAGATTCCCACCATGTTGCTGGAGGAGGGGCTATGAAGAGACTTCAAGGAGTGGGAATTCTTAAAACAATTCTGACTGGATGATACATGAGGAGATGACAAGAAGGTGAGTGAGGGAACCATGCCTGATGATGGTGGGAGAAGGGGGATTGCACAGCTGGGTCTCGTGGGGCTTTGCACCAACACGCTTTCAAGAAGACTATCGAGTATGGTCACTCTTCTTGAAGTTTTGCTATGTAAGAGACTGCTTCATCTACCTGGATTGTTGGGAATGAGCCGGCTATCTAGGAGAATGCTCCATACCTGGATTGTTTGGAATGTTCTGTCTGACATTCCCATAAACCCAGCCTCACAAGTGTGTGGAACTACCCTGGATTGAGGATGAGGAACTGGTTGTGAAGGTGTAAGCATTCACTCATGTGCACTCCTCAGGCAATTGGAATTGCAGAACATGAACAAGTTCAACCAGCTCTGTGTTGCTCATTTTCCAAGAAGCTGATCACTTGACAGACTGGGGATCCCCTGCACATGAACCTGCATAGTTGTACCCTAATTTTCCAGAAGAAATTGAAAGTTGAGACTGCATTGCTTGGAGAGGCCAGCCTCTCAGATATCTCAATGATGTCCCTCTGTCCTACTGATTTTGCACTGTAAAATTCCCTTCAGTCTAATAAATAAGCAATGTAATAACACAAGTCAGTAATATAAACAAATACCAGCTTCAAGTGGATGCAACCCAGTCCTGTCTGCTTAGATTTTGCCTTGTCATAACTTCTACAGTGCTTTAGTCTCTCAGTTCATCATTTCAGGTTTTGTGGTCTCACAGCAGATCCTTGGCTCTGGTAAAAGACACATGATGATCTCTGCCATCACTGAATCCCTGATCCACTTCTTGCTGCCAGGTTGTCTTATGATGATGGACAAGGACAAATTATGTGTGGAAAAGGTGTCATTGAGGGACATGCCTGTGTGACCTGGACCTGAGTTGAATTCCTTCAGGTGCCAGAAGATGGAAGGTATCGCCAGAACTATGGTTGGAAGATACTATCTTTCACCTCCTGGGAATTGACCAGCCTACCCCATGAATCATACACACAATACCTTCCACCTTCACTTGCCTGGTGATGGGGCCAGGGAATCTTCTCTCTCTTGGCTCAGTCTATAATTCCTTGTCCCCCAGGTTCATGGAGTCTGAAGTTGCAGATGAGATGGAGAATCTAAAATAAGCACTCATTGCTCACTGCATGCTGCCACACATAAAACTTCAGTGACACACACTGTCATCCTCTGATATTGGACAGCATTCACCCCAGATTCATAGAACCGTGCTTTCCCCAGACTGAGAGATGGACATGATGGCCTTCACTGAATGGACGGAGCAGGAGGAAGGTCTAACTTCCAACCAGGTAGTCGTGGAAGGCGTGTCACCATGTAGATTAGGAAGAAGAGCAATGAAAAGTTCCTCTTACTTTGGACACAAGAAGCAACATTAGTGTCTATAAAATAAAAACATTAAGGCCTGGGTCTGAGGGTTCTGAAGGAGAAACACCTGCACCCCAAAGCAATCTGCAAAGAAAAGGAAAAAACGAGATTGATGCGAATTTCCATTTTGTCCGAAGTCAGAACAGGGAAGAGGAAGAGAAGTTGCTCTGAATATGCAGATTGCATAGCTCCTAGATCAAAGTTAAAAACAAGGGCCAACATTAATAAAAAAGTTTCAAAGGTTTCCAAAGAAAGCAGATGTGTAACACTAACATAAAGATTACATAATATAAGTAAAGGATATGATCCAACCACTTCAAAACCACTAATGTTTTAATTGTATTTTTTTTCCTCTAGATTTAGCGTTCTCTACAGGAGAGGAAAGGTACACTGGAGATATAAAAGATGGCTTTCTATTATAAAAACAAAAAGGAAGCAGAAGAAAAAACCTAAGTAAAGACAAAAAAAGGAACAATAGGTTATACCACTAAGAGTATTATCCAAGTAAGTACAGTTGTCACTGACAATTGACAGTACTCCATTGTCCACAATGTTTTGGCCCTCTTCTTGCCGGATATGGCACCTGCAAGTGCCCATTTCCTCTTGCAGGTGGCAGAGAAGCTTCTACTCACCTAGAAGGATAAGGTGGGGGGGCACCTTAGCATCCTGGTTGCCCAGATTGGACAATCATGGCTCAAAATCAGAGGCCTGCCAAAGGCCATATGGAAATGACCATGACTCTCAACAAGGACAAAGTGTAATGACCTGTACCCTATTGAGGACTTTCTGGGAACACCAGAGATATTGAGCCTCCACTACAGAACTATTATGGCCTAAGAATACTGCCATCCTATCAGAGAGACATAGGTATCCTTCACTAGGAAACACAGGACCCAGTGCTCCTTCCATTGGCTTGGAAACCTTTCCCTGAGCCTTGTGCCCAGAAGCAGAGTGGGTTTCAGAGAAACCTCTCCTGCAAGGGGGACACATGGGACACAGAATAGAAACAGGGAGGAAGAGGATGGCCTCCCAATCCTGGACTACCTGTTCTCCTCCCAGAGCTGTCTGCTCCCCTAGGGGTTATCAGTGAGCCTGGGTCCTGATAGGAACCTCCTCTTCAATGGATTCAAAGCACTAAGGCCATCCAGTCCTCAGAGAAGAAGCCTCAGTTTGGATTCACCTCCAGGTGCCAAGTCCAATTGCCTATGGAGAAGTTTCCCTGTGTAGTGGGGTGTCTGGAGATCAGGACTTGGATCTGGGGCTAGTTCCTCCCTCAAAGCCTAAGAGGAGAAGGTGCAATTCATTAGCACCAACACTAGGAAGAAGAAACATTGAAGCCTCAAGAGTTGGTAGGTGGTTCTGGGATGTTTCCTCTTGAATAATAGCCTGAGACAGATTTCATTCTGGCCACATCCTGCTATCTGAGAAACAATGCATCCTCCTAACTTGTGTTGATTTTGGTGGTCCTCAGATTAGGATGGGAACAGGATGTTCTGCTGGTCTATCTCCTGCTGAAATTTGCACAATGATTTTCAAATGAACAGGCCAAACATGTCATCACTACAAACTTCTCCCACCAATTATGGCCTGGGGGAAGCAGGCAGAACTAGAAGGCTTCCTTGGGGTGTTTGACAGGAGCTTCTCCCAATATGGGTAGATACGTTGGAAACTGAAAGAGGAAGTAATTTAATAGCAGAAAGACGGATGGACAGTATGCATTCCCGGATCTCCTCAACTATGTTGATAAGCCGTGTTCTCAGGAGGACTTCATAGGAAAGTGGGCTGCATGTGGTGTCCTGGTGTCATCCAGGATCTAGGAATTGCATTGTATTTCTTGGATTTGAAGTTTATTCTTTCACTACTCAGTATTGTTTGGATCTGTGTGTTTTTGCAGAGGCAAAGGCATTTCCTTTTCAATGCTGGTTCTACACACCGAAACATAGAATAATACTCATGTACTGAAAGAAACATTCCCCTTAAAGGTCCCCAAGTATGTATCCTCATACAGCTACAGTGATAAATGCACACAACTGCAATATGCAATGACCCAAATACACAGACATACCAAAGCCCATTCCCAAAATGTGTATATTATACACACCTGCCTCCTCAAACACATGCATAACCCAGGAGCTAGCTATGAATTTACACATGGCCAATTTGATCAGAAATCAGTATGCGCTTCACATTACCCTCAACCTCCTCAAACACACATAAATGCTCCCTGACAACACTGAATATTTCCATAATACACAAAAAGAATCCTCACATATGCATATGAGCTCCAACATCACCACAAACATGTGTGGTACCTTTAAAACTCCCTCATACACAGTTCTTATATTTATGAAATTCCCACATACAAACTGCATCTTAGCGCACACACACACACACACACACACACACACACACAAACCAACTAGAATGCACACAACCTCTACAACTCTGAATACAAACATACACATTTTCCCTCCTGAATTAGCTGTCTCAGAGACTGAGTTGCAGTAAATTCAACCTAAGAGACAATCCATTGATTCCTTGATTGATTTATCACTTATCAGGCATAAACAACAAAATTTACCCTGAGAAGGATGGACTTCATTGTAAGCCTTGTGGAACTGAGGGAAAAAGACAGGCAACAGAGGACACCATGGAAATCCAGAGGAGACAGATCCTTTCCACATGGATAATTTGACTCCTGACCCAAAGTGTCAAAGAGCACAAGTATATACTATCAAGATTAATACAAACCAAGGTTAGGTGGATGAGAGCTAACTGAAGGGACAGTCTTGTGATGCTGTTGCCAGAGCATTCTTACAGTGAGCTCAGTTGTGTGGACCCATGGGCTACAAGCAGGGCCACGCTGAGAGGGCTCCTGTGGGGGCCACAAAGAGGTACTTGGTCTTTAACTTGCAGTGGGAGACACGCCTGAGAAAGACCAATAGCAGACTCAACATAGAAATCTCTTTCCAGAATGGAACTAGGAACTGTGTGTCTGCTGGCAGCATCTGCATGTTCAAACATTACCTTCTAATATGCTCAACCGTAAGCACATACACATATACACATATGGATACACAAACACACACACATATGTATATACACTTTCACAGGAACACATTTACACATTGCCCTGTACATTTATTTAGGCACATGATGCCACATCAAACACTGAAATGCCACACAAATGCACACATACAAATACAAACAGAATTCACATAAAAAGAATTTTAAATCCCTTGGGAAAAAGTCAGACTTGTTCATGTTCATTGCAATACATATACTCAACAAATATAAATCACATTGCTGCATCCCCAACATAGCAACCCACCAGTAGAATCTCTCTACATGTTAATGCAATCAAATGCACCATGATTAAGAACATAACAAGATAACATCCATAGCTCTTGAAGTGAACAGATTGACACTCCCAAACACACACACACACACACACACACACACACACACACACACAAAACACCATTTCTTCAGAATACCTTGATGTACCAAAACAAACTCCCAAATACACAAAATACCCTCAACATATTCCAGTTCTACTCATCAAAAACCTTAAGCACAATCATTAACATTTCCAAATACACCCCTAATCCATAATGTATTCATACACACAGTTCCACATATCTGCTGATTTCAAACTTCTTCCACATCCAAAAATACATTCAATCATACTAAAAAACTGCACTTCATATTAACAAATGTCCCCTCAAACAGTCCTCTTAACACTCACACACCCTGTCCTGTACCACCATATACTACGCATATACACTATCACTACCATTGCATGTTAATGTCTGCTTCTATGTATAAATAATGGTTCTAACTCCCTACTCAGATGGAGTTATCTGTGTATCCACAGCTCTAAGATGGATACACAGCCATCACATTTCCTGAATGCATTCACATGTCTAATTTACATGGGTATAAGCAATTCAGATGTCTGAAGATACATACACCCACAGTCCAGCCACAGACCTAAAAATACTCCCAGATATTCTAACACCAATAACCAAAGTCCCATACTTTCTGATATACATATATACTCCCAAGGACACAGTCCCATTGAAATCTGAAAATTCTTAGGTGCATAAACTTCCCTACATTCCCAAGAAGTCCTATATGCCAAGGATCCCCCATGCTCAAACACAAAACAGTTATATAACACAAACTCTCATAAAATCACGACCTCCTATGCTTAATACCTATGCACTTAGGCCAACCATCCTCAATGACAACACAAAATACAAGTTCTTCATCACCACAAAACTACACACCACCCTTATAACCCAAAATGCATTGGCACAAAATTTCCATCAATAACTGAATGCATTCAGACCAAACTCATGTACTTCTTAAACAAGGACACGATTCTCTATCCCCAAATATAATGCATACTGCTGCCTGGGCTTTGAACATGCACATAGACACAAGGTCTTGGAACATGAAGACAAACACAGTAACACCTCTCAAACAAGCACTCATGAACATCACTGCCACCTTCTCAACTCACAGGAGATGCTCCTCCACTCCTCATAACAAATATATCTCCTCACAGCCCTAAGTAAGAATATACGCAAGTTTCCACCTTGAGAAATTACAAAAAGGTTTTCTACCTTCCTAGGATACATATGTACAACTCTTGAAACCAAAACATGCCGACAGCCACCATTCTACCAAAGTCTCGTTGCACCAAAAGCATATTTCCAAAATGCTTATCTAGACACCATGTTACACTAGTTAACCCTATGACCTCAATATAAACAGATCTAACACACAAAGCATAGTCACGTAACCTTACCTCTTCTCAAGTGTATGTACACATATCCACACAGAACACAGTGTCCCCAATCACAATAAACACCTCAATGCATAACACACAGACTGCTATTACAGGTATACATACACAAAGGTATACCCTATCTGTTTCAACATACTCACTCCTGTACAAATCTTATACACATGGTAATCAAATATGCATACCTCAGATAATTCACTATGCTCTGTATCATGTTCTATCCCCACATCTTACACAAGAAATGCAATGGAGCACTAAATGCACAACTAATGCACAAAGGATACTGCACACACTCTGGAGTTTGTCTCCAAAATCAATCAGCAATTTGGTTAAAGGCTATTTGACTTTTGGCCCTACAGATAGAAGCAGAAGGTGAGTGAAAATATAGGAAAAAAATTGCAAATGAAAATGTATATTCCCTCATATAGATCTGTTTCTAAGAGAATGCCTATCCTTAACATGAGGTACATGCTCATTTTCAGGTGTCAGACCTGTGGCAACACTGTAGACAAAGACAACATGAAATTTTAATGGGTAACAACCACAAGCTTGCCATTAGTGAATGAGGGTCATTGGTTAGAACTGTCTCCAATTTCCATCCTACCCACTCTGGCCTCATGCACATGATGGGAACATGTAGCTTCTATGGCTGCATCATCCAGCAGATAGCCTCACCACGTTTGACTGTTGATTGTAGAAGAAGAGCAAGACCCCAGGACCAAGAGGAAAATTCCAAGAAAGGATTTTGCACAGCTAAGTGTGGGGCCCGAGTGGGACTGAGGCTGTGCTGAGCAACGTGATACAGAATAAGGATGACCTTAAAAATCTAAACATAGATCTACCATACGATCCAGCAATATCACTCTTGGGGATATACCCAAAAGAATGTGACACAGGTTACTACAGAGGCACTTGCACACCCATGTTTATTGCAGAACTATTCACAATAGCCAAGTTAGGGAAACAGCGAAGATGCCCCCACTACTGACAAATGGATTAAGAAAATGTGGTATTTATACACAATGGAATTTTACTCAGCCATGAAGAAGAATGAAATCTTATCATATGCAAGTAAAAATGGATGGGACTGGAGAACATCATCCTGAGTGAGGTTATCCTGGCCCAAAATACCAAAAATTGTATGTTCTCCCTCACATGAGGATTTTGGAACAAGGGTAAACACAAGGAGATTTGACTTTGATCACATCATAAGGCAAGAGCACACAAGGGAGATATGAGGATAGGTAAGACACCCAAAAAACAGATAGCATTTGATTCCCTCAATGCAAAGAAACTAATGCAGAAACTTTAAAGTGACAGAGGCCAATAGGAGAAGGAGATCAGGAACTAGAGAAAGGTTAGTTTGAGAAAAATCTATTTAGAATGTAACACATATATACAGGAAAGCAAGGCGAGAAATCTCACACTATAGCTATCCTTATCTCAAACAGAAAACCCCTCGGATCTACTTATTAATATTTATACTCTCTCTTCAACAAAATTAGAGATAAGGGCAGAACAGGTTTCTGCTCGGAGGTGAGGAGGTGGGGGACAGAGTGGGGGTGAGGGGAGTGGGAGAAGGTGGAGGAGGGGGGAGAATTACCCAGACATTGAATGCACAAGTGAATAAAATAAATTTAAAAAAAGAATAAGGAAGTCATGAGACAAGAAGAGGACTTAAGACCTATTGGCTATACCCCTAACTATGTATAGACAATAGGGAGTGGATTTTTTGCCAATACCTTGTTACTGTACTTCAAAAGTGAAAAGGCAAAACTAGTCATGCTCTATCTTTTCTTCACTCTAGGTCACTTCCTCGATACAGGCACTGTGACGGTTATTTTAAAGAATTTGATGGTGAATAGGTGTGCTCCCATCTTGGAGTCCTAAATATTGCAAGACACCTAGGTTTAAAGCCCTCAAGTGACTGAGAGGCAGATATGTTTCAGAATCAACAACAAGGATCACAAGTTCTCCTGGACCATCAGAAGACATGGTGCTCCCTGATTGGGACTGGGTGGGGGACTGTTTTAGGAAGATCAGCACTTACTTCTGTTTGGACAAGGGGGCAGAATACCTAACATTTATGATAGCTATGCATAGTATGCAAGTCACTGCTCTGAGGAATTTCCCCATGTTAAATCTCATCTTCCCAGGGCCTTAAATTTAACACTGTTTTCCTGTTTGAAAGAGAAATAAGCTGAGACTCAGAGAGAATAGAATTCTTGCCCATGGTCTGTGATTGCATCACAGTTCCAGGAGTTGAAACAGCAGCCTGGCCTATTGCCTGGACTAGCCTGATAGTTAAGGAACCTGGTAGCCTCTGAGGAGTGCTGACTGCACTTCACATTCTTCTTCTGGGGATGGCATTATCATTGGGCATTCAGAGGGTATCAAAGGGGCAGATCATCCCAATAACCCCATTCCAGTATAGGCTGTCTGCCCAGGATTGCCTCCTCTTTATGAGGACACCCATTGTCCACTTCATTTTCCTGAGATTGTCTATCTGGGATCCCTACAGCCACATTGGCCCCACAGTTAAATGAGGTCTGGGTTTTTTGTTTTAACAAAAGGGGCTATGGACTCCAGTGCATGATGCTATTCTAATTTTCAGGCTCCATGACATATTAGTTCCCAAAGGATGGCGAATGAAGCTTTGGCCTCTGTGGAGTGTAGAGAGCACTGAGCCACAAGCAGACACCCCTCAGTGCTCCTGAACTTGCATCCAAGGGAGGTGAGTTTGGGTTGAGAGTGAAGCTAGATGTTCCCTTAGTATGCATAGGGGGATGTGTTAGTTATCTGTCACTGGGGTAAAAACACCTACAACGAGTAACTTAATTGGAGGAAACACTTATCTTTGTCCATAGTTTCAGAGGTTTCAGTCTCTGGTCACTTGGCCCTGTTTTGCAAATAGGCCTGTGGTAAGGCACTACGTCATGATGGACAGCTATGTATAAGACAGGATAACCCCTCATCTCATGGAAGCCAGGAAATAGAAAAAGGGATCAAAGTTCCAATGTCCTTTTAGAGTCATGCCACCAATGACCTAATTTTATCTCTTAAGCCTCACCTCTATAAAGGGCCCAATGGTTTCTAATAGGGCCATAAGCTGTAGACTAAATCAGCAAGAAACATGAGCATTTGGAAGACATTGAAGATCCAAACAATAATATTCCATTACTAGCCACAAATATTTATGTCCATTTCACAATGCAAAATGAATCCAAACCCATCTCCAATTATTTTTGCTTAACAACTGGATCATGCATGGATTTTAGGGGCTCACTTCTTTTTATTACTGGCAGCTCAAAAGAAAGGGCAAAGATCAGATCCAGTTCCCTCATCCAATCATGACATGACCAGTATCTCGGATAATCTCTGCAAATCTTCCCTGAGATTCATACCACTTTCAATTACCTGACATTTCTAGTCTTCTACAGGTGGACAGGTTCTTATGTGATTCCAATATTTCTACCACACCTGTTGTTGGGGAACAACTTCCTGTATCTGTGTGAGGTCCAGAATTGGTCCCTGCTTACTGATTTCTATGGGTGTGCTAGGACATGGGCAGGCAGGATGAGTTGAATGCATTGTGGTGTCAGAGCCAGAATCCATGTGGAGATAGCTTAGAGAGATTTCTTTGGGGGCTTTGGTTTGCTTGTGATAAGCTAAGGATAAAAAGAGAGACTTAGAAGTGGTACAAAGAAAAAAGGCTGAGGAAGTAATAGGACAATAACACATCTGGTACTGTCACCATGGCCATAAGGAGTAACAAACTGCTGCTTGTCAGTGTCCCAAGTCCACTTGTGAGTATGCTAAATGTGAAGGTGTTTCCAAACAGAGGAAACCTGAACATGTTCTAGGGAGATGCCTAGCAGAGAGATGAGTTGTCTGAAAGGGATGTCTGAGGGTTCTTCTCAGAGTTAGGGAAAGTTGAGGTGTTGCTCTTACCACATAGAATCCAGGAAATCTGGAGAAACTGGAACCAATTTCTCTTCTGGAATAATTATCAAGCTGAGGGAGAGAGCACAAAATTCATTGGAGATGTTTGCAAACTGCACAATTTCTCTGCCCCACCACCATAGCCAGATATGATCCTCCCCTGACTCCCCAATGATTCCAAGTCTACTTGCTCCATCACTCCCTCACTCCTGTGCCTTTTTCCTCTTCGATGTAGCCCCTTTTTTGTCTTCACAGCATCTACAGTGAGGCACTGTACATGATCCTGACCACTGCAGACTCCAAGTCTCCATTCATAGACCTACCCTTTCCCCGAAGGTCCCCTGGTCCAGCCAACACTTGTGATCCCATTGCTTGTTTAGGGAGACTCTCTGGTTCTGTCTACTTTCCATGGGCCATCTTTGTTGTGAGGACATGGTGGTCATGGCCAGATTGGGGATCTGCTTTTCAACATCCTTGTGAAAGTAGGAGCAAGAAAGAGAGAAGCTTGCACACAATCAGAACCTTCTTATCCCTGACATCACCTCAAGTGGAGTGCAATAGAGGTGATCTTTGGACATGTGCAGTACCCTGCTCCCCTACTCTTGGCATCACCTGCCATGAACACTGCTATGACTAGTCCAGCCAGTGGTGGTAGCCAGCTTGGTGAGGGAAACTAGTTCTTGGGCCATCTCCCACTACCCCAAATGCCCAGTTGGCTCCCATCCTGTTGCCAGTGAATACAGTACCACAGCTACACATGCTTTGCATTGATGGTGGCTTGGAAACTTCCCAGGACATTGCTGCACATCAAGACAAATTCTGCAAAACAGTGCGCATGAAAATTTCTGGTACTGGCTGTGCTTCAAGACCCTGATCTGGAGGAGACTTACCGCAGTTCTGGATAGGGGAACTCTTTCCTCATGTGAGTATCCTCCCCAGGCAGCTGGAACATTCTCCTGGGGCTCCTATAAGGGAACAATGAGACATGCACAAGGAACTATCCTGAAGCTGATGGCATCAGGCAAGAGAGCCACATACTCGGAAATAGAACTGTCACATCTCACTGGATCATCATGCCCACGTGAGTGCAGTTAATCTTCGTTCTTGAATAATTATCACACTCATACAGAAGATGAAGGATCACAGTGGGTTCCACATTTAGTATGAGCCCTAATGTGGATTTAGGACACAGGCCATTCTGGGTATTGTGTCACTCAGCTTGGCCAGCATGCATATGGTTTTAGACTTATGAGTGGAAACCAAAAACATTCCCTTCCCACAATTCTAGAGCCTGGAAATCCCAGATCAATATGCCAACAGATTCCATATGTTGTGTCCTCTTCTGATAAGCAACCTCTCCTTGGTGTTCACATATCTAAGAGAATGTTGACTGCCAGTCCTGTTACTGCAAGGGCACTATTGCATTTGGGAGGCCTAGCTCTATGAACTCATCTAACCCTAGATTCCATGCAAATATCTCCATCACCGAATACCCTCTCTTTGAAGGTCAGGAGTTCTACATGTGAATTGTGGGAAACAAAGTCATTCAAAGCTGAATTCACAATACTATTTGCAGGAGGATATTTCTTCTACCTGCTGTGCTGAAAGTCCTCTGTCTAGCTCTTCCAGAAAGCCCAGCTTCACTGATCATAGGTTCAACCCTACCTTGAGGGTGAAGATCAGGGTGGGAGTTCTACAATTGGAACAACTTACACCAGTTTTTTGGTGTCCACCTGCCTGAAAGTTAGGCACATGACAGAGTGGGGACACTCCTGATCATGAAACTGGCACAGTTATACTGAATGACTCGGAAGAGGATGAGAATGGACAACCCACTGTCAGCACAGGAGAGCTTCTCAGTCACCACACGAACATCCTTCTCTCCTTATGGTTTTTGCTGCTATAAACCCCTTCCCTAAAACAACAAAGAAAACAGACTAACCAACACAGGCCATCCAATCAAACAAAACCCCTGCTCTAAGGGGGAAGCAACCCAATCCTCTCAGGTTAGCTTCCAGTCTGTGCGACCACCTGTGGGTCTGCGTCTGCTAGGTCATCATTCCAGGATTTTTTATTCCAGCCTTAGGGAACCCAAATCTGGTCCAAAACCTCAGGTGATCTCTGACATCACTGCATCCCTGAGATTCTAGTTCCACAGCCAGGACAGTCTTTAGGATGCTTGAGACTGAGATGTCATTCTAAAGAGACATAGCATAAACTTTGTGGAAGAGGGGTAGACAAGGTCTTCACGAACATAGCCTTTCATCTTCTGGCTACCTTGGCTTCCCCATCAGGCATTCAAGTTTCCTGGCATCTCTAATTTCCTGAGTCTCCATGGCAACTTTTGTTCACTCTCACAGCTTCACTCATGGCCCTTCTTGGGGTAGTTACAGGGACAGACACTGTGCCACAGACTGCCTCACCTGTAGGATTTCCTCTGAAATTTCAGTGGAAACCTATATGACCCCACAGCTCTTGCATTCTGAATGCCTGCAATACCAGCATGTATGTGGACAACGCCAAGCCATAACAAAAGCATGACATGGCCCATGTTAAGTAGTTCAGAGCACGTTGACCATAGCCTCTAAGGTTTCTGTGTTTACTGATGGCTAAAGAAGGAAACAATTTTCTGGTTGACCCTGTGCAAGCAAGCATGCCCCAAGGCTCTTTTCTCAAAAAGGCATGCTATGATACTCTAACAAGTGGGGGTGTTAGTTCCCAAGATGCCCTGAAAGCATTTTCAAGCAGCACAAAGGAACTGGTTTATTTTATGACACTAACCTCATCAGCTATCACACTCTGCTTTGGCCTCAATTTTACATCACTACTACTTGGCTACATTTGAAAATATTAGTGCTGTGCCATTAGTGTGCAAATATCACTATAAATTTGGCTAAAAGGAACCAGCATCACACTTTTCAGACACTAAATGAAATTGCTTCAACAGATTAATTAGTCTGCCACATTGAAATGTATTGTCACATAAACACTTGGTGAATGGACAAAGTGTAAACAAGTTTTGTGCCAGAATGCAAATGAGTAGCCTCTAGTCCAATTCCTAGTAGAGTCCTTGATCCTAATTGAAACCTTGTGAGTGCATTCATGTCAGCATTCTTCTCCTCAGAGATTCCACTCTACTCACCCCATTAACCTCTGCTTCCAGCACTGAAGGCTTCATCTAGTCTGCTGCAACAAACGTGCACAATTCTCAAGCAAGTCAGTCACCCAGGCTTCTGAAATACAGAGTCAGATATAGCCACAGCAATAATTACACTCTGTTTACCAATTTTCAGTTATCCAGCTATTGTCATGATGAAAAAATAATCAAAATATGCATCATTAATGGATAAAAAGAATTTATTTTAAATCAGAGCTTCAAAGATTTCATTCTGTAGTCACTTGGCCGTGGTGCATGGCAGCCTGATGTGATGATGCATTCAAGCCTGTGGAGGGGCAGTCCATCATAGTGCAGTCCACATGGTGAGAAATACAGCTCACTTCATGGTGGCCATGAAGCAGAGACACAGAGAGTACGGCTGGGGTGCCAATCCATCCTGAAAATTACATATCTGATGTGAATAACTTATTATTCATTGCACTGATCAATAATAAGATATCTAAATATCTTATTTTCATTGCACTAGGCTCACCCATCTGAGAAGGTGGCCAGTACCAAATAAGGTCTTTGGCTGGGATCTAAGTCTTTAACACACGAACTTTGGGAGGCAAAGATCTAAAGCATAAGATGCTAATTACCTAGTATGAGTGCTGTCTCTTCATCATCCTGCACAAGCCAAGCCTGCCTCCTGCGGTACTGAGGGTTCCAGGGAAGAAACAGATCAGCATAATGAGCCAGACCAAGAAAAATCTTGGGTGCATCCCAAGGAGGCTGAAGGCATTGAGGGCTGCTGAGGAAATCCTCAACATTCCTACCCTATCTTTGATCATCCGCCCAACGGAAGAGAGAAAATGAAATGAATTAGACTACCTCATCAGGAGAACACCGAGCTGATGTGAGCTTCCCAGAGTTGCAGTCACCCCAAGCCCTAGCAAGGAAAGGAGAACACTTCTTCAAAACAGACAAAGTGCGATATGCTTCCGAACACAGAAAGCAAAACGTCTCACCCGTGAGGAGGCTGGCAGGTCCTACATATCCGTGAAGCGTCACATTTCCTTCCATAGTTCTAACGGATTTTGGAGTCCACCATGGGATGCAGGACGGTTTGGACCACGTCCTCTGTGCTCGTGCCTGTGGGTCTCCATCAACGCATCTGCAACGGATGCTAGCGACAGTTGAAGGGCAGTGGAGATGGCCATGGCCACGCGATGGCGTGCGAGCGAGAGCCGCCCCCGCCCATCCCTAAGGCACGCGCATGCGCAGTTAGGACTAATTGGGTCCACGCGCCCTTTCAAAGTGAAGGAAATAGGGGGTCTCAGCTATTCCTGGGGGTATCTTTGCGACACTCTCTCCTTAAAACCAGCATGTTGGAACTGACCACTCAGGATTTGCAACATCAGTACCATGCCACCCTGCAATTAGACACCATCCTACCTGACAGACTTACACAGTCCACCCTAAAGCAATGTCGACTCATCTTAGCAGAGTGCTCTGGATGCATTTGTTCCACCGTTTTTCATGTCGATCAAACCCTGTGTGTCTGCAAAATTCCATTGAAGAACACTTCTGGCACAGAATTTCAGAGCTGGAAACCTCTCTTAACACCAGGTTTGTCTGATTCTATTCCTAGATACTTTCCTACTCTTTCCCTTTGTTTGACACATAGAGATCTTCCAGTAAATGTTGATTCAGAAATGTTTGCTTTGCAAATTTTTGTTATACTTTTAATCAACTTGACCACCTTGGCCAATTTTTACCCCCTTCCCAAATAATATGGGAACAATTTGATCCTCTCCCACATAGAGAAATTTGTCACACAGAAGATTTTGTTGCCATCCTCTAGACAGTCACTCCACATCTCTTTGAACAATTTCCTGGCCAGGCTCTTTTGTGACAACACAAAATATGAGTTCTAGTTCCTATCATTTTGAAACACAGGACTGATGACTGTGTTTTGTGAGAGAAACGTCAAACACACTTGTGTCTCTGTACTGCAAATAAAAACTCTCAGAACCAAAAAGAAGTGAGTGCTTTTTGGGTCCTGTAGGTCATTTGTGGTTCCTACATGATCAAGGTCTTTCCAACAAAGGGTCATCATTAAGTGATGGTGGTAGAGAATACATTTCAGAAATGCACCGTCTTTTTTTTTTTTTAACAGAAATTCACCATCTTAAGAGACATGAGGACGACTGCTATCTGAAGAATGATGCGCACACAGCAAGCAAATACACTGGATCTCATAAGACCATGTCATTATCAAACCCATCCTCCTCTTCCCATCAGTTCCAGTGTTTACCTGAAATTATGTGTGGAGTTTTGTTCAGAAAGTGCGACCATTGGTGAAATTGCTAAGGAGCCTGCCTCTGAAGAGGAATGCAATTTGGGGGAAAAAAAACCCAGGTTGGCTGAAAGTGAACTACAGAAAGGGGACATCAGTTCATACCACTTTGGTGGTGCTATGAACTCAGGAAAAACTTTAAAAATGCCTACAGAAACACCAATAATCTTGCTAATCTATTATTTGAAGGGAATCTGAGGTTTTTGTCCACTGGCCCTTTATGGAATGTTGTTACCTATCCTATCCCTGATGGTCTGCCCTTCCCCCACACTGCAGAATGTCTTGACCGCATTCCACCCTGTTTACTTTTAAATTTTCCCTGTTGACTTGGACCCTTAGGAGCTCCTCGAGACAGTTTGGTTTGTCGTACTATGAAGGCTGCTGGACAGTCTTGGCTAGTGTCCAAACCTATGGTGATGCCTTCAAGTGCAGGTAAGCCTGCAGGTCAAGGACATGGTCTCTCTCTGTCTCCCTTTAATTTATTTCAAATTTAAATTGCCTCATCCCTGGGGATAAATGATGGAGCTGAAGAAAATGAGGTAGATAGTCCTAGTCTTCCCCCCCATCACCTCACCTATTGAAGCTAGGGAATCCTGTGACAGAATAAGGGGAGCAGTTGAGAGGGACATAAAAACACGTCATGTAAATATACTGGTCAAGAAAAGGGTGGGAGCCCCTGGATCAATTACTTCTAGAAGAGAGACAGCACACATCAACATGGTTTATTAGCAGTGGAGGGATGGTGTGATGGTGGTGTCCCAGGAGAGTTTGAGGGAAATGCTTCAGTGCTGTGTCATTTCTTCAAGGTCATGAAACTTGCTTGTGATATGGTACTGAGGGATTGGATGCCACTAGCCTAAATCTTAGAGGGAGTTTTCATAAAGAGCATGGGGAAAAGGAAGACTGAGGAGGTAATTGGGTTAGAATGAATTTGGAACCTACATGGGGGAACTTGGGGAGATAGAAACTGTCACTGGAATGGGTTTCCAGCCCCTTAATGAGTGTGCTAAGGGGGAAGGTGCTACCAAAGTGGTCAAAGTAACTGCAGCCTTGGGAGATGACTTGCAGAGAAAAGGGTTTTCTAGCGAGATGCTCACCCAGAGGGTTTCTAAACTTCCAGGAAAGATGGTTGGTTGCTCTCAGCAGAGAGGTGTAAGGGAATCTTGTAAAGGTGGGAAAATGTTCTAATGGAAAAATTATCAAGCAGAGAGAGAGAGAGAGAGCAGGAAATTGTGAAAACTCCTGAATGTTCCTGCCGCACAAACATGACCTGATGAGAATCCTTCCATGACTCTCAGTGAATTGAGAGCCTTCCTCTGGTACCATTTCCCTCCTTAATGCACCACTTTTCTTTTTCTCCACAGCATCTTCAGTGCTGGCACCGGTCATGATCCCCAGCCCTAGCTTCCACATGACTACAGGCACAGACCTGAACTCTCCCCAATTTGCCACTGGCCCAGCACACCTGCCAATATGGCAGCAAACCCTGACACCCATCATGACTCCAGTACTCCATCAGTGGAGTCCTCTGGTGATGATGCCTGCTTCCCACCAGCCACCTTTGTTGGCAGGCAATGGGGTTTGTGGCCTCTCAGGGGCTGTGCCATTCCACCGCATTGTGCCGGTTGGGACAGCACAGCACCCACACAATACTAACAGTGTCTCTCAGGCCCCTGTCAACTGGAGACCCCCAGGGCTGCACTTAGGGGGCACACAGCAACCTGGTTCCCTTGTGTTGGTATCACCCAGCGTGAACCAAGTTGCTGTTACCCCAACAACAAATGAGAGCCAGGCTGCTGAGGCGAACTGGTTCCTGGGTCTTCCACCACTACCGCCACCACCACTTGTCCACCAGACCCCCATCATGTGGCCTGTGAATGCAGGACCACAATCACACAGGTCATGCATGGAGGGAGGCCTGGCAACATCCAAGGACAAGGCCACACCTGAGGAGGACATCTCATCACACGACAGTGTTTACAACAACTTCAGGCGCTAGCAGAAGTTCAAGACCCTAGTCCGAAGGAACCTTCCCCACATTCGTGAAGTGGAAGCGCTTTCCTG
This sequence comes from Castor canadensis, assembly GCF_047511655.1. Classification (NCBI taxonomy): domain Eukaryota; kingdom Metazoa; phylum Chordata; class Mammalia; order Rodentia; family Castoridae; genus Castor; species Castor canadensis. Next base: position 64,255,866 of record NC_133393.1, on the reverse strand, counting down.
CTTTCTGATGTGAGTGTTCTCCTCAGATGGCTGGGAGCTTCTCCTGGAGCTCCTAGAAGGGAATAATATGACATACACAGAGTTTGATAGCATCTTTCAAGACAGTAACATATCAGAAATACCACTCAGTAACCATGACATGATTACAGTGCTTTATGTTGCTGGATCATCATGTGTGTGAGTGCAATGATTCTTCATTTTTTGATAATTGTCATACTGATACAGAGGACAAATATCACAGAGGAATTCTGGTGCAGTATAGGCCACAAATTTAGATTTAGGCCTCAGGTCATCCTTTGCAGGGTGTCAGTAAGCACATCCACCATACAGACTATTGCAGGCTGGTGACTTGAGATAACAGATATTCCTTACTCACAGTCCTGGACACTGGTAGTACCAGGATCAAGATGCTGTCAGATTCACTGTCTGTTCAGGGTTCTACTCCATAGATGCCTAGATTGAATCTTCATATGACTGAGAGAGCATGGGTTATCTTCCTCTTCGTGCAAAGGTACTAACCTATCCTGGGAGACCCAGCTCAATGACCTCATCTAACTCTAGCTCCCACCAAAGGCTCCATCAACAAATATCCTGACATTGGGAATAAGGACTTAAATATGTGGTTTCTGAGAGACAAAATTCATCAATTTGTAATACACAACTATGGTGAACTCATAGGTTACACAGCAGCTGTGGGTTTTAATGATTTGGGCATGAGACTGTGTCCTGGCAGTATGATACAAAGTTGGGAGGAGATTATGAAAGTATGCAGGGGTGAGGAGGACAAAGACATGTACTAGACTATGTCTGTTGGGAATGGAGAGTGGCTTGTGACTGATCCTAAGCAATTACAGCCCAGTGCTTAGGTCCCTGGCCCGGCGGACGCCCACCATGTCAATGGAGAGGGACTATGGAGAGGCTTGAAGGAGTGGGAATCCATAAGCAATTTCGACCGGATGGACTATGAAGAGATGGCAAGAAAGTGAGTCAGGAATCCAAGCCTGGGCTGGATGGTGGGAGAGAGGGGATTGCACAGCTGGGTCTAGAGGAGCTTGTCACCAAAACACTGCCAAGAGAATTATTGACTAGGGCCCTACTTCTCAAACCCTTGCTAGCCAGGCAGTTGCTCCCTCTACCTGGATTGCTGGGAATGCATTCTCTGACACTCCCATAACCCCAGCCTCACTGGTCTATGGAACGACCTTGTTGTGAGAGTGAGGAACAGGTTGTGGAGTGGTAAGCATCCATCCATGTGTTCTCATCCAACAGTTGGAGGTTTGCAAAGGAAAGTTCCACCAGTCTTGAGTTGCTCACCTGGCCCACAATCTGTTGGGCTTGATAGATTGGGGACACCCTTGTGCCTGAAACTGCTCAGTTCTAACCTGATGTCCCAGAAGAGGGAAGAATTGAGTGAGGGAGTTCAAGGGTGGCCATCCTCTCATATCTCAAGCACATACCTCAGTCCTTACTGTTTTTTTCACCATGTAAGTCTGTTGACACAAACAAACAATCTCTTAAACAAAAGTCAGTTAAAGAAGTAACTAGGTCTTCAGAGGGAAGCAACCAAATCCTCTCTGCTTAGCTTATGCTTTATCTTGATCTCCTCTGGGCCTTTGACTTCCCATTCATCGTTGCAGTCATTCTAGTCTCAAACTCAGGATCTCAGGTTCTGGTACAAGACCCCAGATGATGTCTACAATCACTGCGACCCCGATCCACTCTTGCCATCAGATAATCCTATGGTGATCAGTAGGGACAGGATGGGTCTGAAGTGGTGTCACTCAAGGACATGGCTAAGGAAAATTGGCCTACCTTGAATCCCTGCAGGCAGTAGGATATAGAGGGTGTCTCCAGAACTGTGGTTCTCCCATGTAATCTGCAATCTCCTGGGTCAGGAATCTCTTCTCTCTCAACTCAGTCTTTGATTCCTTGTGCTCAGGTTCATGGAGTTTGAGGCTGCCAAGGAAATGGAGAATCCCAAACTACAACTGATGATGGGCTTGCACTCCCAGCCTCCTCCAGGATCACTGAGCCTGGATCCTCAGAGACCTCCAGCACCTGAGGTTTCTTTTTTTTTTTTCATTCATATGTGCATACAAGGCTTGGTTCATTTCTCCCCCCTGCCCCCACCCCCTCCCTTACCACCCACTCCGCCCCCTCCCTCTCCCCCCCCAATACCCAGCAGAAACTATTTTGCCCTTATTTCTAATTTTGTTGTAGAGAGAGTATAAGCAACAATAGGAAGGAACAAGGGTTTTTGCTGGTTGAGATAAGGATAGCTATACAGGGCATTGACTGACATTGATTCCTGTGCATGGGTGTTACCTTCTAGGTTAATTCTTTTTGATCTAACCTTTTCTCTAGTACCTGTTCCCCTTTTCCTATTGGCCTCAGTTGCTTTAAGGTATCTGCTTTAGTTTCTCTGCGTTAAGGGCAACAAATGCTAGCTAGTTTTTTAGGTGTCTTACCTATCCTCTCCCCTCCCTTGTGTGCTCTCGCTTTTATCATAGCACCTGAGGTTTCAAAGCAGCCAGGTAGAGATACCCTTATTCTCCCAGGATCTGAAGTCAGAGACCAAAGTGGCTAAAGGTGACTGTACTTCCTATGGAGTATGTTTTCAAAATCCCATAGAGCCTGAGGTACCTGGTGCCCTTGGTCTTGTATTGGATATGGAAATAGCTCGTGTCAGATCTTGGGTTCAGGTAGCTCATGAAACACTGCCCTTTCAAGCATAGTTGGGCCAACCTAGAGTCCACATGCATGTATCCTCCTGCTCTCCCATGATTAGAGTGTACCATCAGAAAGACCAGCCCAAAGGCTCAGCCTTCTCCTCCACCAGCACCCAGATACCAGGGGCAGTAGCATAACAAGGCATCCGATGACATCCCACCTGAAGTTGTGAAGGAGTATATGGCTATCATGGACTGGCTGTTGGAAACTCAGCTGTTGACCACTGGAGTCTGACAGTAACTCGGAAGAGGAAGGAATAGAGCAGAAGCAGGAAGACGAGGGGGCATTTGCAGATCCAGATCTTCTGAGCTACATTGATGAACTGTGTTCCAAAAAGGACTTTGTCATGAACGTGAGCTGAATGTAGGGCACTAGTGGCAGCCAGATTCTGGGACAATCATTCCAGATCATTACATTTGGGGCTGATTATGGGGCAGCTGAGATGAATATTTATGTGTGTGTGTGTGTGTGTGTGTGTGTGTGTGTGTGTGTGTGTATGTGTGTGTGTGTGCGTGTGTGTGTGCGCATGTGCGTGCATATGTGTGTGTGTGTCTGTTTCAGAGGGTCGTGATGTTTTCATAAATTCATGATGTCACCCACATTGCATATGCCATTGCTTTATGCTTCTAATGAAGTTCCTAATTGCTTTAGGTATTGCATGCTGCCACTCATACTGACACCCTCTTCCTTCTGTTCCCAGGTGGAGGAAATCATTCACCCCAAATTCCTAGAAGCCTTGCTTTCCCCAGACCCTGAACTAGATCTCATGGCCCTAACTGAGTTTCTGGAGCAGGAAGAAGGACTAACTCCTGTGCAGTTAAGCATGGGATGGAGGGTCACCAAGTAGGTCAGGAGTAAGAGGAGTAAAAAGTACACAAGTTTTAGAGGGACGCTAGGTAGAAAACTGGTAGAGGGAAGTATCTGATTTAGCCATGGAAGGGGAGACATCTGGTAGTGAGGTTAAGAGGAGACAATAGGTAAACAAGTGAGGGGAAAGGAGAATACCAATTGGACTAAGAGCAGAGGCACACTTGGTGGCCACAGTATGGGAGGCCACCACAGAGTCATGTTAGGGAGTGACTTCAGGTAGACCAGGGCATTGGGAAACACAGAGCTTGTAAAGATGGAGAGATTCCAGGTACAAAGGACAAAAAAGGATACCAGGTAGACAAGGAGAAGGAGGACCTTGCATATGAGGCATATGTGATTTTTGTTTTACCTTACCCTGCCCAGGAGTCTGGCTTTTGAGTGTGGCTGCACCTGAGGGCATATACGTTTTAGACAAGAGGAAGGTGTGAAGGAATGGAGGGAGGTACTAATGGTGCAGACTAGGTTGATTCCCAACTGTGTGGCATGAAGAGCCTCAGTCTGTGTGTACCCCACAGCACATTTCAGGTGGAGATTTGGATGCAGACCCAATAGGTCCTGAGGACATTGTCTTATCAGGGAGTCATGGATCTCCCTCACTAGAAGACACCATGTCCAGCGCTCCTCCCCAGTTCCATGGAAACCACTCTCAGATCCTTGGGCAGAGAAGTACAGTGCATTTTGGACAACCTTCTGCTGATGGTGGGCCTCAAGGGAGCAGTGAGGAAGAGGAAGACCTCCCAAGCCTGGCATACCTGCTTAACTCACAACATCCTCTGCTGCCCAGGGGGGTTAGCACTGAGCCCGGATCCTGACAGGAACCTGCTCCGCAGAGGTCTCAGCTTGGATTCACCTCCAGCTGCCAAATCAAGAAAGTGAGATTTCCTAGGATTCTCACTGGGTATGGACAAGTCACCCCATGGACAAGGGGTATCCAAGGGTCAGGACTTGGCTCTTGGGGTGATTCCCTCATCACAACCTAAGAGGAGGAGGGTGACGTATGTGGCACCAACAATAGTAAAAAGAGGGATTGAAGCCAATAGAGCTGCTACATGGTCTCTGGTGTGCTTCAACTCAATCTGTTGTCTTTTCACTGTGGCAACATCTGGCAGCCTGAAACAGTGCTCTCGCCTAACACATGCTAATCCAGCAGGTTTTCAGGGTAGGAACAGAAGAGGGAGGGTAGGAAGGGATGGGGTATTGCTTTTTGGGTGGGATGGGGTCTTTTCATGTGAGGGTATGTCTGTCTTAGCAAATAAAGGTAGTTTTGTTGGAAAATGCTTATAAGGTAGCTGCTTCTTTCCAGACTTCTGTACTGTCCTGTGCAGTTAGGACAGAAAGAAAGGGAGAGTCTGGAGGTGCCAGGCACTACCATGAAAAGGCGCACAGTTCAGTCTTCTCTACAAATATATCCACTGAGAGAACAGACTGCATGCTTCTGGGTTTCATGTTCCTAACCCACTTACAAGACCTCAGTTTGTGCAGTGGCCTTTGTCTGCTCATCATTATCTGCACTCCCAAAAGAAGTCTTTGGGAGGAGAATTGCTTCCAAGTGTCAGCTCTCTGCATCATTAACCCAGAAACACTACACTCTTCCTCAGTTCCCATATGCCCTCTGCACAGAATTAAGCCCATAGATGGCCTATTTGTTAGGAATCTTCTTTCTGCTACCCCAAAGAGGCAGGATAGGAATGGCCTTACCTAAGATATGGCTTAGAGGAGGATAAGGGCTGGTGTCTAAGGAAAGAGGCCTCAAGGCCCTTAGTGAATCCTCAGTTGCCAAAAACTGCAAGACTGTTCCCCCATTAATGAAAACTCCATGCTCTCATACACTGACCAGGAGGGACCTTCTCCTCGTGGAAACCCTTGAGTAGCTGCACATTTATTCTGACTCTTCCTTGCATGAAGTCCTCTGAGACTCTGTGCACCTCACAGTGCTGGTGAGAATCCCTGTTTTAAGGAATTTTAGCCAGGCTGCCCCATTCAGGACAAGCAAGTATAAACATCCTTGCCTTCCAGAGTCTGCTCATCAGCCATCCTTGGGTACCTCTACACAGAGGTCTCCTCAGAGGATCAGGACAGAGGTGGACTTGACTCAGGGCTGGGTATCAATATAGACATTGGGGGCTGCTACAGGCCTCCTCAACCTTCTACATGATCTGTGTGGATACTCTGTGTTAGGAATGATGGGCTTAGAATGTCTATGCCTGATCTCAAAGAACCCTCAACTGAGCTAGGGTTCCAAGGGTCACCAACAGTCCCTAGTACTCTGTAGGGAATTTTACAACATCTTAGCTCTCGTATCTTTGTAGAGACTTTCTCTGGAAACTGTGGCCTTTGAGGTAAGTTAATTAAATAAGTGGTAGTTAAGGCTGTACCAAACACTTGTCATTTCCCAGGCTCATGTCTGCCCCATGAAGATAAATCACACCTTTCACGAAATAGTCCTTCCTTGGAATGTCTTCTCTCTTTGTTCATTGCAAAGATCATGTTTCAGGACTTGTCTTGAGTGTATTTGTACATGTGTTTTTGGGATGAAAGGATGTTATGTGTCAATAAACAGAAAAAACTAGACATCGCACTTATGAATGCAAGGTCATAAGATTCTAATAAATAGGAGGAATGACTTATGAGAAATTGCTCCCTGTGATATCATGGCAAAATCTAAATGAATAGCCTAGCTTCACTTGCTCTTAGTAAGCTTGAAACTCTTAACTTCAGAGGTCACACACCTGGGTAATACATGATTCTCACACTGACTTTGCTGAATGTGGCACTTCTACTGAGGAGATTATCATGAAAATAGTTGCCTAGATTACTTTTCACGGACATGAGTCTGCTTTCCTGAAATCACTAACTGCTCATTTAGCCCTGTAGCTGTCCAATAGTAGAAGTGGCAGAGGGGATAAGCCTTGACAGCCCCATACTCATATTGCGATTGTCTCCTATGTGGGCTTAATATTTGGCCTAAGGACACCTGCCGTCCACAATGACCAGAAACAGCAGACCATGAGAAGAGTGAAACGACACAGGTCTTGTGTTTCTGGAGGATCTTCACCTTTTACCAGACAAGGTCTGACTATTCCTTCCTTTTTTTAGGTTGTGCCCCTTCTTCTTTATTCATGTCTCAAATCTACGACTTTCCAACTCCAAGGAGTGAGGACAGTGACTTAGGAGCAGAGGCTCCCACTTCTCCATTCTGTGGCCTCTGTATGAAGATCGTTCTCACATGGCATAGTGTTGCATGGCTATAATCCCTGCTACTCAAGAGGTGGAGGTCAGCCAACTGGCCTAATGCCAGCCCAGGGGTGCAAAAATCATTAGACCCTACCAGAAAATCATACTAAACGCTAAAGAACTAAGCATGTGCTCAAGTGGTAGAGCATTCAACCTAGATCAATACACAATTCTACTAAAACAAAAAAGTCTCACATCTCCTCTCACTGTGGGTCTTTCTTGAGTCTTTGGCTTGATCAAGAGGCCACAGAATCTAACCCTTTCCTTGATCACACAACTCTCTGCAGTCTATGAGTATGAAACTGACCAACTGTAGGCTGATCTCTTTCATGAGGTGCTGAAGGAGAATGTCAAAAGTATAAGTCCAATTCATGCCGCTGGGAGGCAGTGTTGTCAAAATAACCAGCCAGGAGATTCCAAAACAATGCCAGTCTTTCCATCACAAGGATTCTCTTGGTTTTTTGCAGTCTGAATAATTTGGGTACCTCTGTTCTGTCTCACAGTTTCTGTGCTTGAATATTCATAAACTCCCTAGTGTCTTTTCCTTGTGAACTTCTCCTTATAACAGGTCTCTAGCCCTTTGCTGTCATATTTTATGACATTTGCTATTGCCTCCTTGACAAGTGCAAAAGAGTGACATCATTTGCGATGCCTTACTTAACCTACAACAAGAATCTAGCAAAAATAAATGACAAAAAAATCAACATACATGATACACCATAGGCACGAAGAGTCTATTCTGGGAATGCAAGCATGCTTCAAAACATATTCAAAGTTTATACTTGATATTAAGACTCTAAAGAGAAAAAATGCACATGGTTCCATTCATGAATGCAGAAAATGTGGCAAATTAAGCATGTATTACTATAAAAACTTTCAGTAAACTAGGAAAGAAAGGAACTTTCTCAAGCTGACAAACAACATCTCTAAAGAACTTACAGCTATCATATACAATGGTGAAAGAATGAATTATTTTCCCTACATTCAAAAACAAGGCAAGCATGTCTACTCTCACTTTCACTCAAATACTATCAGTACTAGTCAGTACAGTGCAGGAAGAAAAAGATATAAATGCTGCCGGGCATGATAGCTGGTGGATGTATTCTCAGCTACTCCAGGTAGGGAGATCAGAAAGATTGTGCTCGAAGGCATTACCAGGCTTTGAAAAAGCAGGACCATAAAATGTAAAATATCCTAAAGCAAAAATTAAGAACTGGAGGTGCGTCACAAGTAGTACAGTATTTGTATTACAAGCATCAGTCCCTAAGTTCAAAACCACAGTATCACCCTATTATTTTTTAAAGGCACACAGAATAGAGTTGAAAAAAATATTAAACAATTAAATTTCTATTTATTAATAGAATTCAGAAAAGAATTAATATAGTGGTACATAACAAATATAGAAAATTCTATAGAAATCTTTAAGAAGATTCTTAAAAATAATAGCAAATATTTTAGCAATGTTTCACACTATTAGATCAAAACACAATTATGATACATTATATCCATATTCTAGGAATGAAAAATGGAACCACAATACAAAATTGTACAATAGGGCTACTGGCATACTTTAGTGGTAGATTGTATGCTCACATGCATGAAGCCTTGGGCTCAATCTCTAATAAACCCAAAACATATAAATTGTTTACCCAATAAATGACATATTTTTCATCTATAAAGCTAGCAAATGTCTAAGAAATAGAAAAGATGTTTAGAATATTTGACTGAAAATATTCTTGACTCAAACACTCCATCCAAGCCCTTTCACTAAGAGACTTAACCCAACTTTAATATGGCTGCTGGCTGCCTAAGGTATTGTGCTGAGACAATCCAGCCAACTTTTGAGGTCCTGTGTGGATAAAACCAAAGCTATGCAAAGAACTTAGTCTTTGCTCCAACCAAAGCCTGTCATAGGGGGGAAGGGGGGGAGAAATGACCCAATCATTATATGCACATATGTATAAAATAAAAATTAAAAAACAAAATTGCTTCCTTCAAAGTACTAACTTCATTTCCTAGTACTGCTTATCATTATAACACTTAAAAGTTGAGAGAAAATTATCCTTAATCCCATTAGAAATACTTATTCAACATCTTTGAAGGAATTCCTGATACTTGTTCAACATCTTTGAAGTAATACCCGATGAAGATTTCCTTTTTTTTTCTTTCTTTTTTTTAAAATTCATATGTGCATACAATGTTTGGGTCATTTCTCCCCCCTACCCCTACCCCCTCCCTTACCCCCCATTCCCCTCCCTCCTCTCCCCACCCCCTTGCTACCCAGCAGAAACTAGTTTGCCCTTATCTCTAATTTTGTTGTAAAGAGAGTATAAGCAATAATAGGAAGGACCAATGGTTTTTGCTAGTTGAGATAAGGATAGCTATACAGGGAGTTGACTTACATTGCTTTCCTGTGCATGTGTGTTACCTTCTAGGTTAATTCTTCTTGATCTAAACTTTTCTCTAGTTCCTGGTCCCCTTCTCCTATTGACCTCTGTTCTTTAAAGTATCTGCTTTAGTTTCTCTGTGTTGAGGGCAACAAATGCTAACTAGTTTTTTAGGTGTCTTACCTATCCTCATACCTCCCTTGTGTGCTCTCACTTTTACCTGATGAAGATTTCTATGGCTTCACTTTCATGGGCCCTGTTCAGGTATAGCTGATTCTGGAGGGTTTCCGTGGGCATATGCACCTTCTGACTCATCTGCTTAGTGGCCAATGGCCTTTTGCACTGTAGCTGAGTTCTCTACCCAGGCCAAAGCCAGGACTGCATTCTCCATGCAGGGCAGATCTCCACTGTTGATGGCATTAGTGTAGGTCAGCTCCAGGTTCTCTAGATCTACAAAGAAGGAATAACTCAAGATATTTATTTATTTATTTTACCTATGAATTAATTTTTATTTTAGTTGTGAACCTTGGCTGTTGTTTGTATATTTTTATTTGCAAGCATGTCCGTGTCATGTTTTGTTTCTCTTCAGGTGACTTGGCTGTCTGTGAAAAAGTGGCCTGCTCAAGGACATTGCTGAGAATTATAACCAAATTCACAGCATCAATTCCAATTTGTAGTTAGTTTTTCTCACAGCCACAGGCTAGGCTGCTCCCTAATTATCACATCCAAGCTGTCTCTGTGTGGTGGGTGGATAGTGGGTAAGGCAGATATCAGGGCTGGTACACAACTTCAGGTCAGGCATGGTGGACATGGTGGCTATGACCACTCACTGACTTTCTTCTTCATCCTCATGTGATCACTACTTCTTAAATTTCCCTGTACTGGGTCCCTACAGAAATCCATTTTGGCTTCTTTGTCTCCAATAAACAACATGACTCATTTTTCTATTAGATCAAGTTTAAGATGTCTAAAATAATTGTAGACCCTGCATGTCTCAAACTTGAACTAAAGGAAAGCTTCACCCTCTCTTCATCTTACAATGAACAGAAGAAATGGGAAGTTGACTCACGAGGTCCACTGACCATGACGCCTCCTGGAAGAGTAGTTTTTGAATAGATGAAGATGTAAAAACAGAATTCTGCCACTTGTTGCACAAAATCAGAATCTAGCTCATTATCATGCAATGTCTTCAGACAGGTGAGCTTTTACTCAGTGAGTGGGTAGAAGACAAAACATTTCTTTCTTGGAAAGAACTTTTGAACACAGATTTGGAGCAGGTTGTACTTTTCATCTTCACTGGTACCTAGAGAAATTTTTTTGAAGAAAGAGAAATAGCTATTACAGTCTCAATGAATTATTAAAAAATTTCTTTAAGCTAATGTTGGGTATGTGCAGCTTCACAAAATCTAAGTAGGGAGATGAATGCAATCTAATAATAATGCAGGAAAAGGAAAGCAAAAGAAATTTGCAATTTATTGTAATTAATAAATCTGTTAAGATGGATTATCTCAAAAATAAATACTCTTTTGTGATAGCTAGAACATAGAAATAGAAGCCTGGACATAAATACTTGCACAAAAGTATTAATTTCTAGTGTCTTTCCTCTCTGTTTCCAAATCAGCAGTCCCTTTACCTTTCTTTAGCTTCAGGGAATTCTCCAAGTACTCATCTGCCATGAGTGGCTGTCCATCTGCTTCCAGCTCCAGAGTCTCATCTCTCAGAGTCCACCCAAAGTCTGGGAAGAAGCTCACAAAGTCAGATGAGTCCTCAACCTCATCCTCTCCAGGTGAGGAATTTACCCAGATTCGCTTGGTCAACTCTGTCACATATCTAAGAAGTTAACTAAGGAAAACCAGCAAAGAAAACCTCCAAAGCTAGGACCACTTATCCCATATTAGTTCCCAAAGCTTGAGTTTTGCCTTCATTCTTAACCTAAGTATAAATCCTTTAATAGGTACTTAGCTCTTCCTCATGAAGAGTGTACATGAGTCATTTCTGTTTTCTGATTTTGAGCCTGAATCACCAGGATCCAGAGTCAAGTAGCTGTCTTATTAATAAAGGTCTCTTCTCTGAGTTTGGTGCTGTTCTAGACCACAAAAAGGATACAGCAACTGGTCCACGGCCTGCTAGTTGATGGTTCCCATGCTGTTGTACACAAAGGTGCTGCTCACGAGTATTGCCAAGGTGATGATCCAGTAGCAGTCATTCTGGTTGCCTCCCTGGAGATCAGGTTGTTCTTATGCCACTTTCCATATTACCAGTAGTTAAACTGTGTTTACCTAATTAGCATTTTTTCCTAGTCCAGTTAGAAAAATCTATGTGATCTTTATGATCTGTGCAAGGAACTCAAGTCCAAAGCAGAATGATTGCTGGTTTGAGTTGGACTTTGCATGTTTTTGGTTTTGATGTTTTTGAGTTACATGATTCTCATGAGGTCCTCTAATGACCATTGGCAGATTGCTGAAAAAGAACAGTGGAGATTGGTGGGTATTCTAAGGTCTTAAATGCAATTTAAACTTGAAATTTTCTATCATGTTCATACCAATATCAACTTTTATAAAATTTATAATACTTGTAGCCATTTTGATATTTTCCAATGTTGGGATTGACCCAGAGTCTCTCATAAGCTAAGCAAGTGCTCTGCCAGTGACCTATACATTCAGTCTATTGCAATTGTCTTATTGAGCAATTATTGTATGTCTGGAACATTGTTTACCTTTTTCAATGTTCAAAGCCATATTAGGAAGCAAATATAGAACTATTACATCCACTTGACCAATCTGAAAGCTGACACTCAAAGAAATCAAATAAGTTGCTTGAGGCTACTTAGTTAGCAACAGAGTTTAAATTTAAACATGTCATAGTACTTCAAAGGTCAAATCCTTAACTAAAATTCTCTCTAGGATAAGACCTATGACATTGAATTTCTTTATGCAACCTTTATGTTTATGGATGCGGGGTAACTTGCTTATCTTACAAACTGTTGTTAATAGTAAAACTACAGTGCACTTACCATCTTGCTCTTTTACTAGGAGTCTGTCTTATTAATATTTTCCTCTCACAATATGTAAACATAAATGAAAAGACATGTTAAGTGCAAGCTCCTAAAGAAAAATCTAAAAAAATGTAGAGATGTGTTCAGACAGGAGGGGTTTAATCCAAAATTGAATTCTCAATCCTTACTTTCTCCACATCTCCCAGACCTTTGGTGTCCAGCAGAACTAGGGTGTGGTTTGGCTTCTTTGGATGAGGCACACACCATGTCCAGATTCCTTTGGTGTGAGACTTCACTGTGGAGCCCAGGGAGAAGACTGCAAAACATGGAGGCGACAAGACAGGTGGAGATTTATAGTAGCAGGTAGTTCTGGAAATTGACATAAAGCATACCATACTCAAGGTTAGAAGAGATCACTGAAGTATCAATCTTAGTATCAGAGAAATAATTAAAATTTAGAATATGGGAATAAATCATCACTTTCACGCTAAAGAAAACTAGAAATAGAAGGAAAGTACTTTCGCATGATTAAGACCATGTGAGAAAACCCACAGCTAACATCACCCTCAATGACAAAACACTTAAAGCTTTTCCTCTATGATCAGAAAAAGAAAAGGTTCCTTACTTTGACCACTTGTGTTCAACATAATACCAGAAGTCTTATCCAAATTAATTAGGAAAGAAAAGGAAACAGAAGGCATCCAAAATGGAAAGGATGAAGTAACGTGATCTCTATTTACAGATGAAGTGATCTTACATGTAGAACACCTTAAGTATTCCACAAAACACTGTTGGAAATAATAAATTAATTCAGTAGAGCTGCATCATACAAAATCACCATGCAGAAATCATTTATACGGTTAGTTCCATTTCTGTACACTGACAATGAACAATTTGAATAGGAAATTAAGAAAAAAAATCCCATTACAATAGCATCAAATGCATAAATGACTTAAGTACTTAGCCAAGAAGGACAAAGACTTACATAGAAAAAGTTGAAATGGTTGGGAAAAGAAGTTAACGAATACACAAATAATTAGAAAGATGAAAGACAGCCTGTGTTTATATCTGGAAGACTTAATAGTCTTTAGATGTCAACACTACCTATACAGATTCAATGCAATGCCTATCAAGATTCCAATGAATTATATTAATAGAAGTATAAAAATCCATCCTAATTTTCATAGAAAAAGTCAAGAGATCCCCAAATAGTTAAAACAGTCTGAAAAAGAAAGAACAAAGTTGGAGGTGTTACAGTTGAGTTTTGAAACTTGCTATAAAATTATGGTAATCAAAACAAATGTGGTACTAACATAACTGACTGACACATGAACCAGTAGTACTAAATAGAGAGCCCAGAAGTAAAGAACAGCTGGGTGCACCCTGTCATCCCAGTTATGGTGATCCAGATCAGTCTGGGCAAAAAAAGGGAGGTTTTATCTCAAAAATGACCAGATTAAAAAGGGCTGCAGGTATGGCTCAAGAGGTAGAGAGACTTCCTAGCAAGTGGAAGCCCAGAAATGATATCCTAGTACTAGAAAACACAAAGAAACAAACAAACAAAAAATGTGACATTGAGAAAACTAGATATTGACATAAAAATAATTCAGCTGTTAATCTTCTGCTGTATGAAAATTGGCTCAAAATGAATCAAAACTCTAAACATTAGAATTAAAACTATAAGCATCATGGAAGAAAACACAGGGGGAATAACTTGCCATAATGCTGGGTTTGACAGTGATTGATATGATACCAGAAACTAACATAAAAAAGATACATGGTAAGCACATATGTAAATGTCAAATGAATACCCCAGAACAACTATTATATGCTAAAAATAAAAAAAAAATAATGTGGGATCTTCCTTATATGTTATATCAAAGAAATGTCAGATTGATCAAAATATAGACATGAAATATTGAAACATAAAAATAAATAATATGGGAGAGTGTTCAAAAGAGAATCCTGAAGGTGGCATTTTCTAAGTGTGACATAAAAGAAAGAATTGATAGAGTCAACTACATAAAAAATTCTCCATGAAACCATAAGAAAAACTAGAAAATAAGTGGCCATATGAAAAAAAATAATTTATATCACAAAATCAGAAACTAATCCAAAACAATTCTTTAAATTTGTGAGATAAAAGAATACCCTCTGAAAATAATTAGACATATATATAGGAAATAATTAAATATGTTCAACTTCAATAAAAATAATAAGGTGTGAAAAGCAAAACTATGAGATACCTAGGTTCACTATATTTTAGCCAGGAACAACATGTTTTTATATTTTGTTTTGCTTTGAACCTGGGGAGAGAACAAATACATTTTCATTGCTGGTGAAAATACTAACTTGATGTGCAATTGTACATCAAATTCTGACATACACAAACCTATGACACACTAAGTAATTATGTTGTAGATTTCATTGCCAAATGCAATCTTGTGCCATGTGGCACATATAGTCATGGCACACACAGATGTGCACATGTGCCTGAATCTGCTGCTCTGTTCCCTCTGAGGATCTAGGCTCACCATATGAGCTGTGTTCTTCAACCTACTCACTTTCATGATTACCCAGCACTGAGACACTGTTTTTGCTCACAGCCAAAAGAATTATGCTTAAATAGCAAAGAGAATTCTAGAATCATGTGAAACATCCATTTCTACCATAGCACTTCTTTCAATTCACATCCTTCTCTGAAATAAACATTTTTAATATAGGGATTAATTTGTCACTGAAAATGATGTAGACTTGCAGATGGGTGAACTCACAAGTTCTCATAAAGTGGTCAAACAGAAACTCTGATTGACTTCTAATTTCTTCCTTTGCTCTGTAGTCTTAATGACATAGCTCTACTTTCTAGAGGGTTGTAAATGAGCGTACAGTGGTCTTCCGGGTCCCCCAAGTAAAGCCACTATAATCAAAGTCCTGCATCTGAGCTAGTCCACTTCCACCCATTGGTGACAACCTCATACTGCAGGTCTGGATGGTCTGGTATAAGGGGACAAAGTGGCAATAACAATCCTGCTCCCTCTCATAGCTCTCAGTACACATGACCAGCCCTTGAAATGGTCATGAGTTCTGTGTAATTCAGCTGTCACTTCTTTGGGTCTTACCTATATCACATAACACCATGAGTGTTAGGAAGCCAACTAGCCATCATGAAATGTTAGCTCTGGAGGTAACAGGAAAGAGAAACAATTGGGAAGACAATGTTTATGAGAAATGATACAAGTCTAGAGATCAGAAACATTCAAAACTGAGGTGAATAATTCATTAAAGAATATAAAAGCATCTTACACACTTTGTCCTTCAATCATTAGTTGTCAGCTTTTGTTTAAAAAAAAGTTTATATGCACACCACAATTAGATTCCCAGCAGAAGGTCTTTGGCATATGTGAAAAAATTTAGATACACATTAAATTATTAAAATAATCAAAGAGCTACATCAGGTGCTTCCTTGACTATTCTATAAGCAGGCAGTCTCATGACCATTACTGCACAGAGTATTTTCATACAGTAATATGCCACTGCTTGAGCATTCCCACAACCCTTTTTCCCTTTTCTGGGGCTTCCTTTACAAACTGCCTCTCTGGCACTACCTCTTACAGAGTGAATTGGAATTGGCCATTCATTTATCATGGGAAGTTCAGTGGTGAGTCCTGGGAAAGGGTTAGGAATGTATCAAGAATTCAAAGAAAGCAGAAGAGCCCTCTGTTCAAGAATACTGGGAAATGGTTTTGGAGGGGGTCTAAAAAATTGGTGTGAGGTCTACTTAGTTCTTCCTCCATATCTGTGTGCAGCAACAGTGGTGATGACATAACCAACAAGAGATGTATTACTGAACTTGGCAAAAACTGGCAAGAACAAATGTATCCAACCCTGACACATGACATGAATAAGTTTGGCACTCAAAACCAAATCCACAAATTCTCAGAATACTACTGTTTCCTAAATATGCAGTGTTGGATGGTGCATGTGGCCACCTGATTCAGTGTCCGAATCCTTGTCTTTAGATTTTATTGCTCTTATTCCCTAATTTACATTCTAGAATCCTTCAACATATTCACTTAGTAAGTCCATGAGCACCCATGACCTGCATAAAACTGTGCTCATTATGACTAGAGCATAGTGGAGGCAGTACTGAGTTTGAATGGATTGCTTGAGCCTTAGCATTGTGCCTCAGTCATCACCTTTGTTCCAGAATTTCCTTTTGGTGAACTTATCTAGTACTCCATGTTCCAGTAAGATTATAACCACCCAGCTGTAAGTGATGCAGATTGACTTAAAATGTCCCTGGGATCAATTCCTAATGGCACTGACTACTAGAATTCTGGAGTTCTGAACCACTTGGATCTGTTTCACTCTTTCTCTGATACCATCCACAGAGCCTCTCTAGTACTTAGCTGGTTCTTTGTATCCACTTATGATGGAAAACCAACGGATCAACTGACAGATGTTGGGGTCTTTTAGTAATATTGAGAGCAGGGTCATTAGACATCAGGGAGCCTCAGTTCTCATAGCCAAAAAAAATGACACTAGGTTTTGGGTTACAATAAGAAAATTCTCACTCACCTTAAATCGTATCACATATGTGGCTTCACTAAAGAAAGAGATAAAAACTTTTCAGGCACCTATTAGTAGCCTTGGGATTCTGTCTATAGAACAGTAGCCTTGGGAACCATGAGGTTCTATTGCAGGAATACTAGCCTTGAAATTAAGTGGGTGCAAAATTCAGTCTGGAATAAGGACAAGTTCCAGCCCTGGGACAAGATGCAGCTCACTTGAGCTACTGAGTCTTTCACTTCTCATGCCTTGTTCATTTAAAGGTCCAGAGAATGAAGAGGCAAACCACAAAATGGGGGAAAAAATCTTTGCCTGCTATATGTCTAACAAGACATAAGTGACTTAACCAGAACATACAGGGAGCTCAAGCAACTAAACTCACCAAAAATCAACGAATGTAAAAGCATCTTACACACTAAGATTTGGGCTAATGAACTGAACAAAGATTTTTCAAATGAAGAAGCCTAAATGGTCAATAAACACATGAAGAAAGGCTCAATATCCCAGGCAATAAAAAAATGCAAATGAAAACCATGTTAGGATTCTACCTCACTCCTATTAGAATAGGACACTAACAAAAAACAAAATTAGCAAGGATGTGAGGAATAAGGAAACCCTCATACACTGTTGATGGGAGTGTAAATCAATACAACCACTATGGAAAACAGCATGGAGGCACCAAAAAAAAATAGAACTGGCATATTATCCAGCAATACCATTTCTAAGGATATACCCAAAGGAATGTAAATCAGGTTACAATGAAGACATATTCACACCCATGCTTATTGAAGCATTATTCACAATAACTAAGCCATGGCCCACAACTGACAGATTAAGAAAATGTGGCATGAATATGCAATGGGATTTTATTCAGTCATAATAAATTTTGTTGTTTGTAGGTAAATGGATGGAACTGGGGAGGATCATCTTAAGTGAAGTTGGCCAGGTCCAGATAGCCAAAGGTTGCATGTATTCTCTCTCCTCTGTGGAATATAAGCCCAATAGAAATACAAGCAATATTATGGAAAACAGGAGGTCACTAACAGGAGAGGGAGGGTAAAAGAAGGAAGTTAAGAAGATATATGTGGTTGATATACTTCATATACAAGAATGAATATAGACTTTTTAAACCTATTGAAATCAGCATAAGATGGTGAGGAGAAAGGTTACAATGCTTATATACATGGAAATGTGACAATGAAATTCTCTGTATAGCTGCCTTATACATACAAAAACATCTATTTTCAGAAACAGAGAACAGAAAGGTAAAACAGGTCCTATCTGGGGAATTACACTAGTGGAAGAGGGGAGGATGTAGGGAAAAGGTATAGGAGGGTAAATATGATGAAGATATGGTATGTATATCATATATATATATGATTATATATCACATATATATATATATATATATATATATATATATATATATATCTCATATGCATTATCTATGATGTACCACATCTATTATATTCCCTTCTTCCAGATTAGGGCAATTTATGCTCATTAGCCATCCCATAGATGCAAAAGGGATCAACATCTAAGCACATAGTACAATGCTTATGGTGGAATAGTTGAAGTAAATTGCCACATGAATAAAATAGTAAACGTCTAAGTCCCAATGGCTACTGTCATCAAGCTTTGTCTCAATGCTGTCTTAGCAGGATAAAATGCTATTTCTTAGCTCAAACAATTCTATCATAGCACACTTTCTGACCCAGCCTGGACACCAGTAGAATCCCTAATTTTAAGCAGCCATCATTCCCTAAACTATCGTTATATTAATAACACATCCTGTGCCCAATCAAATCCTTGTATGACAGAGTTTTGTATGTAGCTATTGCTTATTAAATACCTATCTAAAATGTAATTGGCCACATGAAAATCAATACTCAAGGAATAGAAGTTACCCAGAAAATTGTTTCTTGAAATGAATAATTTTATAGAATGAAAAGCACTTTATTGTTGTTTATGTGTATTTCTATCACTAAAAACACTTCATGAAAAAAATTCATAACATAAAATATTGTAAAGTAAAAAATAAACAATCTCTTAAATGAGCTAGCAATGCTGTGAATTTGGGAATAATATTTGTATGGTTTTATCATTATGGATTTGCAAGTATTTTTCCTAAATAGAATCACACTAAATATATCTGAAATTAATTCATTATTACCTGCTATCTACAAATATGTCTTCAGACAATAGATTTACTTTATCTGGATTAAATCCTGGTGGGTGAATAAGAAACACATTTATTTTATTTAAAAAAGTATTCTATTATCCCTGGACTAATATTTTGGTTCCCAAAACAAAAATAAAATTAAATTTTGTTGGTCAAAGGAAAAGCAGCTGATTTCTGAGAATCACTTCTACTTCCAAGCAGCCTTGCTCTGCTCTCACTTTCAATATCTTTTATGAGAAAGAGTCTAAATTTGTGTTTTGAAATGGACACTGGAGAATACTTTTTATTCAAAATCAGAGGATAAATTTAGTGGTCACTATTTACAAAAATATGAACCTGACATGCTAAGAAAGATAATGAAAAAAGACTGGAAGAATTGTTGAGTCTTGCCAGTTGTTTTAGGATTAAGGTTAAACCACAGCCCAATCTTTAAGACACACTAGAAATTTTTGGAACTGGGCATCTGTTTGTGAGAACCTGGATAAGAATCTAAATTTAGGATCAGGCATTAGGTTGTCCAAAGATTGCACAAGACTCCAAATTCTATTAGATGGTTGAGATACTGGAGAGGCTACAGTTTGACTTTTAATATCAGCGATTAGATTGCTACTTCATAAACCTTACATGAGTGGAATCACATAGTATGTATCCTACTGTGCCACATTCCTTTTGCTTACCATTTTCATTGATATGTATCCACATTTTAATGTGTGACTTGTGGTTGTTAATTTTTATTGCTAAAACAATGAATAAGTATCACAAGGAACAAGAGGAAAAGAGGGTATGGAGAAAAGAAAACAAACAGAACAAGAAAAGAAAGAGAGAATGTGGGCAAAAGGATGTAGTTTCTGTAAAAAATGTGTACCACAGTGAAAATATCAGATCTCCTTGGTTCCAAGGGATTGGGACCATCCCACAGGTTTGGCCATTCCTCCAGGAGCATGGCAACATTGTTCTTGCTCAGGTTGGCAGCTTGGTTATCTAACTCTGCTTGTCCACTTCTCATGGGGGCAACCCCTTTAAAAATCTGAATTACAGGTAATTTGTGCCCTGGACAGTTCACAGAACTCATGAATCCAGCCTGGAATCAGACAATACACAGCTTCATACACTTCCTGATTTAATAATCAAGTACATAATGATACCGCATAAGACTTTCATTTTTTATCAACACAAATAGTGGTTCTGAAGGCCATGGAGTCAGAATATTAAGAAGAAAATGTAAATGAATAGACTCAACCAGCAGAGCCTGACTGACCTTTTTCTAAAGTCAAAATTTAACTACTTCTTAGTCCGCAGTGAATGACCCCGGACAAGGTTTGGTGACACATATGGAGACTTTTAGCTATGAAGACTAACAGCAATCAACATATATATCTTTTTACTATAGCTGATCAATCAGATATCACAGAGCTCAGAAAGAGGCCAAACTATCTCTTGCTGGATTATACAAATAGGAACTTTGAAGCAACAGTGAGGATGTTTTCTTCCCATTTACCCTAATGTGTCTTTTACTGGGGGGGTGAAGATCAGCCAAGACTCTAGGGCTGTACCCACAGGCACTGTGTATGATCACCGTCAGTATGTGACCTAAAGCAAAGAATTCTGTTTAAGGGTGAATAAGGGGAAGTTAAATTTTTTTTAATTAATGACAAACCACATTTGCAGTTAACACTTGATTATCATATGAACTCTGCTTACAATAATATTCACTCTCCAAGTCCTACCTATTTTATCTTCTGTGTGTGTTCTCAGATTACATGTGACCACCATATAGCAAGTGTGTCTAAGTACTCCATCTTCAACTCCTACTGTCTCTTCCCTGAGAAGATTAGAGATCACTCCAGGATATGACTCTGTCCTACCATATGGGGACACACATAATTATGTGTGATGTAAAGGAGAACCTCTATTGCCAGGGGCCAGTTTCCTGTGCTGCCAGGTTTACTTGTTTTTCCTCACACATTCCCTGCTCTGGAAATAACAGCATTCTCTATATTTCTTACAATTGTAAATACAAGGGCTTTGACTGAAAGGACATAAAAGGAAGTTGACAATAGATGAGTACGTGAAGAAATTGGAGACAGAAAGAAAGGGAAGGAGGGAAGGAAGGAAGGTAGGAAGGAAGGAAGGAAAGAAGGAAAGAAAGAAAGAAAGAAAGAAAGAGAGAGAGAAAGGAAGAAGAAAAGAAAAGATGGATGCCAGGCACTGCTCACGCCTGTAATCCTAGCTACTCAGGAGGCAGAGATCAGGAGAATAGCGTTTCAAAGCGAGTGATTCACAAGACCCTATCTCGAAAAACCCTTCACAAAAATGGGGCTTGTGGGGTGGCTCAAGGTGAAGGCCCTGAGTTCAAGCCCCAGTATTGCCAAAGGAAAAAAAAAAGGAAAGTTATTAAAAGGCCCCAAAAATTAAGTCTTAGGTATTTATTCACCACCAACTTCCTAATCAGAGCAGATTCATGTCAGGCCACCGCTGCAGTTTCTGTTTCCCTCTCACTCTAGAAAGCACCTGGAAAGGGGGAGAAAAGGGTGGTGCAGTTGGCAGACATCCAGTCACTTCTGTTGCAGGATTCATAGTGTGGGGTCCAGCTGTTGAGCACTGCTCTCTCCTGTCCCATGGGGAAGGGATTATTTTCTCCTGGGTTCTGAAGCACAGTGAAGGGAAGGAGAAGGTCACCCTGCTGATGTCCTTGTCTAAATCCAAGAGGCACCGAAGGAAAATCACTGGTTCTGTCCCAGGTTTCACTGTAGACAACACAGATAGTCACTGGATGCTTGTTATGTGGATCCTGGTTTCTCCTCTCTGCCTACCTCAGACCCCAAAGTCAGTTTAATTTTTTTGATCTTGGTCAATAAAGCAAAGGAAAGAATTGTCTTTCTACAGCAACTTATTTTTATTTTATATGTGACTGAGGAGGGTTTGGAGTAGGTACTTTTTAACAGTGAAATCTGGTATCAAGTCGCAAATTGAAAACTTCAAGTTAAAACGAACCATCTCTGACATGTGGTGCAGATGTGTAAAGGGGAAGTCACGTGAGGGTGGTGTGAAAATGGCTCACTTTTATTTGTCTTCTCCACCCCAAGCTGCACTCAGAGGGCTCCGCACCTGCATCTTGCTGAAGTACCTCCTGAATGTGTACAGAAGTGCAGGGATGGGGGAGGCTTGCCCATTATGCATGTGTAAAACTCAGTGGGCTTGTTTTCTGGGGGAGTGAGAATGCCAGGAGAGCAGGTGGTAGCCTATGGTAGCTAATCTGACCTGATTGAAGGTTAGCTAAGTGGACAGAGGAACAGTGGCTTGATCTGTGAGTTCATCCATTGTGGGGAAAGGATAACTAAACATTGATTGATGAGTACCAAGTTACAGTTAGATAAGAGAAGAAGGTCTGTGTACTACTGCACAGTGGAATAATTATAGATAAATAAAGAATTTTACCTTTCCAAAAGCTAAAAGAAAGGATTTTAACGTTTTCACCCTAAGGTAATGTTAAATGTTTGAGTAGATTGATACATTTAACCTGATTTACATATATATATATATATATATATATATATATATATATGACACAATGCATACAATTTATACATATTTGCAAACATCAAGTTACCTAATTAATATGTATGATATATATGTTATTACGTATGGGTTAAAAGATGTTTACGTTAAAAAAACTTTCCATTGCCTCAACTTCTTTGAATTCTGTAGTTCACTAGGGTAGGCTTATTCACATTGTGATGTTCTGCAATTCCCAAATAAATGTCAGTCTTTGGAGAATCTACTAGATGCTTTGTTTCTTTATGTTTGGTTTGTTTTCTTTGTTTCATTTTGTTCTATTTTCAGGTTGTGAAGTCACTGTGGAAGACAGCAAACTTCCCTCCTTCTTCATTCCATGAAGTCCCTTTTCCTGACACACAGTGCCAAAGCCTCAATGGTTAATTCAGTAAGAAATGAGTGTACTTTAAAATTTGTTTTTCCTCTTGCCCAGAACATACTTGCACTACTGGGATATCCAGTTTCATATTCAGTTTCTCAAAACAGTGCTGCTCTGACCATCCAGGCTCAGAGGAAACTCCAAGCTAAGAAGGCTGAGAATAAGTCTCCCGCCTACAAAGCCAGGTGAGTTCTCTAGGAAACCAGGTCTTCCATGAACATTTCTCTTAATGAACAGCAATGACTAGGTCCCTAGTGACTTGGGGCAAGGAGTCAGATTGGAGAAGGCAGTGGGAGGACAGAGGGAGGTCCCATAAGACTCTGTGCTACAGGCAGCCCAGTCTCCCTTTGCTCCAGAGGCTGCTGTGAGGCTAAAGTGCCTGCCCCATAGTCCCAAGATACATTGCTCCTTCTAGTGTATCCATAGGACTGGAGCAAAGAGTCCAGCTTGGCACACAGGAACTGAGTCCCTCCTTCCCTGCCCAGACTGGGCTGAAGTCCCTCCTGACAATGAAGGACCAAACTCCAGCATCTGGCAGAGCAGAGGCACTGCTGCAGCGTCCTGCTGCCTCTCTTGACTCCAATCCTCACATGTTTCCTGAGTGTCCCCTGCCTGGATTTGGGAAAGAGAGAGCAGATGGTCTTCACCACAGTCATTTTGAATCCTAAATACCTGAGTCACTTGTCTTTGTGGCATCCATGTGCACTATCCCATGGATTCTGCACAGGTGAATTACATGAACTACTTCATTCTCAGTCTAGCTAAGGAAATACTAGAAACAACATGAAGGTATAAGCCTACGGGTGTATGCTACACTGTTTCAAATGTATGAGCCATCCAAAAACCACATCAGAATAACTTGTGGCACTTAGAGAAAATCATGGTTAGGACAGTTTTAACTGTCCCTCCAATTGACCTGTGGACAGTTGGAAACCTCTGATCATGTACATGACCTAATACAACTGTCTCATTCTTTCTTAATTTTCAATTTCAATTTTAATTAAATTTTAATTCTTTTTTAATTCAGAAGCTTCTTGGCTTGGATACCTGGGTCCTGCATTGCAATCAGAGTGCTGGGGAGAAGAGGAAAAGTAAAAAGAAAAGGGGGAAAAAAGATTCATAAGTTCATCGACCTTTTCCCAATGTATCCTTAAACTTAAGGGGAAGAAATCTTTAATTTCTCCTATAATCTAACACAGTAGTTAAAACCCATGCTTTGTTCCCCAATTCTGTTCCCCAACAGCTATAGAAAAAGAACAAAAATTGTGCATAGGAAGTCAATGAAGAAACCAATTTTTCTTTTTCCTGACAGAAGTATTTTCTACTTCCCTTGGTAATTACCAATTACAGGACATATTGATTCATATTACCCCTGCTTCACTGCCTCACTTGCTCATTACAGAAATGTTAGCGTCCCTTGGAAACTGAATGATTATTTATTGAGAGCTTATTTGTTATTAGCATGCACTGTAATGAAGCAGGCACAAACTGCTTGATCTATAATATTGATAAGAGAAGCAAGGCTTACAGAGGAAAGTTCCCTTTCCAGGTCTTACAGGCAGTAAATGATAAGGACCCTGGGGTTTGGCACCTGACAGGCTATCTCCTGAATCTGTGCAGAGCAGTCCAGGTGGCTCTGGATTCCCAGGTCTGATTGATCCTCAACCAGTCCCTCCCTGTCAGTATCTTCCCATTCCTTCTCTTCTGCCTGCCTTTCCTTGCTCCCATAGGTCTTTGTCTCCTTCATATCCAAATTGGTTTCTGGTTGGAAGCCATGTAACCAATCCTAGCACTAACCAAAGTCAATACTTACCTGCACTTAGAATTCTATTCTTTTCACCTTGTGAGATACTTAATTTTCTTTAAAAACGAATTTTAAAATACTTACTATGTATGAGGAGTAGTTTGAAATATATGAGGAATATTATATAATATTTTATTTTCCTATATTTAATGAGGTGGCTATTATTAGTATTCACATCTTACAGAGGATGATACTGAGGCATAGAAGTGTCTTTAAAACCTCTGAGCATTCCACTCACAATTCATCTACATAGCAAATCATAAGACCAATCTCCTGTAATCCACTGGGGAGATATAATCATCCCACAAGATCAAGGAGAAAATCACAAATGATTGATCAAATATGCCACATGAGGATTTTGACCTAATCAGATACAGAACATTAATGATATGTGCATGCAGTTAATAAACTATTACCTGTGTGACTTCTCAGGTACCCTATTGTCTGATAGTCCTGGTGAGGCCTTATTTATATCACATGCATAATAATATCTTTAAGGTCAAGGTAATCACTCTAATTTATTTAGTATTATTTACCATGGACACTAAAGACCCAGCAAACTATGGCTAGGAGATGGAGGACTGAGTATGCTGGCTCTACCACCAGGATGCCTGCTAGCTATGACTGAGTTGAGAGGAAAATGAAATCATGGAGAACATGTCTAGTTTGGAGTATACACACCAGGAATGTGATGATTCTGATTATATTTAATATTGCATGTATCATATCATTGATCTGGATAAGGTTCACTGAAAATTGACCTGAGAGCTGGTCCCTGGCATTTTAGGAAATGAAGTCCCATTCTTGAAAACTTATTTAGAAACTCTAGCAGGGGAGTGCAGATACTCCAATACCCAGGTCCCAAAAAGAGTCTTCCTCTATCATCCCCTTCAAACTTTGTGCAGTTTCTGGAAGGAGGCCCATGTTGCTGTGAGAGAGGAAGGAGGCACCCATGTAGGCAGCCATATCATCTGAATCAAACCTGGAGAAGCATGGGGGAGACAGTTGTCACTTCACTGTCATAGGCTGAAATGTCATTCTTCATGAGGGAAGAACAGACAGCGGCTCACCTGCTTGCAGAACTGTTTCACGTACCTGAAGGATTTAATGTCTTAGTATTGAAACTGACAGGATCATCAAGAAGCCCTCCTCTCTACTAGGAAGAGAAAGCATTCTTGAACCATGTCTAGATCTACTTTGGTAGAAATAGAAGATACTAAGAAAGACAAAGTGTAAAGTTCAAACTGAAGTAATATCACAATTAAGCTTCCAGTCTGAGTCAGGCACCAGTGGCTCATGCCTATAATCCTAGCTACTCAGGAGGTAGAGATCAGGAGGCTCACGGTTCAAAGTCAGCCTGGGGAAACACTTTGTGAGACCCTATCTCAAAAAATCTCATCACATGAAGGAAGCTCAAAGAGTGATCAAAGGCATCTGAGAACTTTCCCCTGCTTACAGAGTCCATTACAGGTGAGTCAGCTCTTAAACTCTGTCATCCAAGCCCCTCTCCTTCCAAGTACTAAAAAACAAAACAAAACAAAACAAAACAAAAAAAAACCTTCTACTCTGAGGAACTGAAACACCAAAAGAAAAAGGCCACTCTTCTTTTATAACTGAAATGAGCTGAGTATCCATTGATCTTTGTGGTGGATAATTTCTTTCCAAAAAGATTAAATCTCATTATGTTCCTCTGTGTACAGGTTGAGGATCCTTGGCTTAAAACACCTGGAACCAGAAGTATTTCAAATTTCAGACTTTTTCAGTTTTGGGAATATGTATATACATATAGTGAGGTATGGAAAGCAAGTTCAAACATGAAATTGATTTGAGTTTCATGTATGCCTTATACACAAAGCCCGAAGGTTATTCTATACAATATTTTTAATAACTTTGTGCAAAAATGTTACATTTTTTGTAACTTTTCTACTTGTAGCTTTATGTCAGTAGTCAATATGCTTTGTATTCTGATGCATTTCTGGATTTTGAATTTTCAGATTAGGGGAGCTCAAGTGTGTTTCACAAATGATCAGGAAAGTCGAAGAGCAGTGTAGGCACTTCCCCAGGACTGAGGAGAAGTTCACTTCAGAGAGACAGCTGGGTGACATGCCAGGGTCCTGTTAGCCAGGGCAGGAAAGGAGCTATATAGGGCTAACAGCTAGCTCTGATGCCAGATTTGCCTGTTGTGCTTCACAAACTGGCTGAACTAGAAATTACAGATTTCTCTACTTTGCTTACTACTGTGAGAATTCGAGCTTTGACCAAAGGAACCAGAAGGAGGTGGCCAAGTGGATAGGGAAACTGTTGGCTCACTCTCTGAAGAGAAGTGGCAGAGGAATTTCAGAATGCGCTAGGGAAGATCAGGACTTTTCTCTCCCCACCAACTCATTTCACAAACTTCTTTTTCTTTCCCATGAGGAAATAGTGCAGAAACCTCAACTGTCACTTCAGTAAGGAAGGAGTGCAGTTTCCACTTTAGTTCTCTCCATCTCAACTCCTAATTGGATGAATGCAATACCTGTTTGATTTCCACCTTCTCAGAAGAACCGTTCGTGTGTTTTCCGAGGAATAAGCATCAAGAAGAAGCTCAAGGAGTGAGCAAAGGTATCCGAGAATTTTCACCTGCCTACAGAAACCGTGACAGACAAGTCAGCTCCTAAACTCTGTCATCCAAGTCACTTTTCTTCAGCTGCCAACATCAACGAGTTGCCCAGTGCTCACTCCACTCTGGAGTTGCAGACTCACAATGGCCAGTGGTCAAAAGCCATAGACTTCAGTTGGTGGTGGGATGGCGTCTGGCCCTCCCAACGCTTCACCATAGACAGGATCAGTGTCTATGTTGTAGAGGTGGCTGCCAGGTGGAAGCACATATCCCACTTCCCGAGAATGTGCTCCTGCTGCTCTTCTTTGGGCTTCCACCAGGAGCTTCAGCAGAGTCCTGCACGAAGGCTGATGAATGTCCAACCATGGTCCATGGGAACATGGGGAGGAAGCCCTTTCTGGAAGTGAAGAGCCAAACCCTTGTGAGAATGTCCTGTGGGGTAGCATCTTTCAGCCTCTCTCCTCCTGTCCCCAGTGCTTTCTGACATCTGCTCTCATCAAAGTCAAAAACATTGTTCATCTTCTCCCATTTTTATGGAGCCCTTCCTAATATACTATAAATGTAAACTCAAAAATCAGCATTCCTACTCCATTATCTGCTTATTTTCTTCTAAGAATTAACACACACACACACATATATACTTTACATATTTGCTTGTTTGTTTCACCTACTTGAAT
This sequence comes from Castor canadensis, assembly GCF_047511655.1. Classification (NCBI taxonomy): domain Eukaryota; kingdom Metazoa; phylum Chordata; class Mammalia; order Rodentia; family Castoridae; genus Castor; species Castor canadensis. The sequence continues at coordinate 64,227,885 of NC_133393.1, read as the reverse complement.
TTGATCCATTTTGTTTACTCTTTCATATTGAAAACCTAGAATAGTGTCCACCAATGGCAGAGGATAAATAGTCAATGAATTAATGAGACACCAAATTCCTTTAGCATGCCTGGAAACTTTCCTAACTATTTTCCATCTTTATGATGTTGCATTCTGCCTTCACTTTCCCCAAAATCTCACTGTTCTCATGGCTCTGTCATTAATAACTTGCTTCTCTCATTTCTTCCTTTAGAAGCTCATCATTTAGAAGACACTGTTCATAAGGCATCTGAGCCAGGCTGTGACATACTAGACTGTTTTTTTTTCTTTTGGATGCATACAAAACATAAGAAGTTGGCATACATGTTTCACAAGCACAAAGCTGATATGCACATCCCTTGAATAACCAGGAGAGGTGACTTCCACTTCATAACATTTCAGTGAGAGGCTTTTCCGTGTTTCAGAAATCACGCCATCTATATCTACCATGAGGGCCCATATTTGTCTAGTGAACTAGAAGAAGGAGCAACTGATGGTGAATTCATAAGCCTTAAGGATTCTTGAAAAGATATCTCAACCTTTGGTGGTGATAGCAATTGTAGGGCTGTGTCGTATGGGAAAGTCCTACCTCATGAATTGTCTTTCTGGACAGAACAGTGGTGAGTGTGACCCTGGGGCAGATTCAAGTGATAGGACAAGCTGATGACAACTTCTCTAAGGACATCTTAGGAAGAGCCTCATCCCTCCCACTGAAGAACAGTTCTCCTTTACCTCACACTTATAATCTCAAATCTAGCCACAAAATCTCCCTCTTTTCCTATTAACAAAGAGCTTGCCAACCTATGCAGGGATCCACCCTACTATTCTTCCTGATCCCATCTACTCTCACCTGCTCAGGAGCAGAACGCTAGCAAGTACTCCCTTCCTTTCTTCTGCATCATTCTCCGAAGTTACACACTCATCCCAAGAAGCACACAAGTAGAGTTTAATGTGTCTTTTTAAAAAGTGGGCGAACAGAACGATACACAGTAGGATGCCTGTGCATAGATGCAGTATCCAAATTGCAGTATTTTCCAGATTTTGTTATTTATTTATTTAGCTTCTTAACAGAAAATATTTAATAAATTCTCACCACTGTAGCATATAGTGTAAAGTATAAATGTTTTATAAGGTTCAGAAATACAAAGTAGACACTACCCAGATCAAGAAGTAAACCTTACCAACACTGCAAAACCCATTTCACACCCTCTCACATCATCCCTAAAACTCACCAATATTTTGGCTTTCAGGGCATGTTTCTTTCTTGATTCTTCCATACTTCTTCCACTCTATACCCCAATGTGAATTCCAGAAAACAACTTCTTTTGAATTATATAGAAAGGGAATTATAGTGTATGTATTATTGGTGTCTTGCTTCTTTTGCTCAAAAATAAGTTAAAAGTTTCCTCTAATTGTCACATGTATTTTTGGTCATTCATTTGCACTATTTTATGCTGTATTGTTATTTCATTACATTATTTTCCCATTTTGTGACTGATGAGCATTGGTGTTATTTGCTGTTTTAACCTTTAATGAATAACGTTGCCAAGAATATTGCTTATTCATATCCTGGTGCACAAGTGCACAAACTTCCCTTATACCACATAGCCGGAAATGGAATTTCTGAATGAAACACTGTGTGTGTTTAGTTTTTCTAAGTAATATTAATCAGCTTTTCAAACTTTATTTGCAATTTACCTACTTTTCATCAGTACCTAAGGGTTGCACATATTAACAAAAATTTGGTAACATAACCCAAATTTTTCACTTGTTTATCTGTACACTGTATAGTTGAATGATATCTATCTCACTAGAAATAAGTCACAGCTCCTTGATATTGTATTCCCTATTTGGTAAGCATCTGTTTCTTCCTACTAAATTGTCTCTTTTTCTTTGCATTGACTGTTAGGACAATATTACCATGATACTATTTGGTGCTTCTATCTTTAAAGTCTGTTTTCCCATATATACAGTTTTCTCCTTCCTCTCTGGCTGATAGACCCAGTACCATTATGGATTGAAAGTTAATTTATTAATCCCTGAAGATCCCAAGGGATCTCTCTCTCTCTCTCTCTCTCTCTCTCTCTCTCTCTCTCTCTCTCTCCCCACCCCCCTTTCTTTACCATTTCTATTCTTCCAATTCCTCATACACAAGAATTTGCCTTCATCATTCTTTTAGGGAAATTCTTGAATATCAGTAGAAAAGATATATTTCCTAACAGGATCAAATAAATTAATAGGTTGTTTCTGAGGTATTTTTTGAAAACCCTATGGGACAAATATAATAAAGGAGCTTTCAATGGTATTGCTTTTAATTTCTACTCAAGCTAGCATGAGGTAACAATGAGATAATTTCCCAGTGCAATGTTAACAAAATCCGTTAAATTTTGATCCTAAAATACTTTAACCATCTGAACTATGACTCTCCACCTCCCATGACATAGAAAGAAAAGAAATAATGATATTCACTCATAGTTAAGCTCCATGAACAGGAACGGGTCACTGCTGCTCTCTGTTGTGGGTGACTTGCATTGCTTTGCTGATACCTCACATGACTGAGAGTGATGATTTCTCACTACATGTCATAGTTTCTACATTTGGCAGCACTGGGCATGAGCTGTCTCTGTATTAAACAGCAAACAATCAGCTCCAACCACAAGGCAGAAAAGTGCAGACAATGTGCCCTCTTTAAGGAACTCACACAGGGTGGGAAATTGATGCCCTAATCATCCTGTACTGTGAACCTCTAGGAACATTATGACATCTATTTCTATTCAAAGTTGAAAGAAGGAAGTATTGCCATAAGACAGGTGGGCAAAACCTTGGACTGTTAGGTAAGATAGATCACACAACAGTTCTAGGAACTGGTCCTGAAATCCTCTGAACAGTGGATTTAAGCCTTTGAAAAGAAAAGCCAATAGGTATCATTCCTGGTTCCCTTCAGTTATATCCCACTGATAAAGCAAAGAACATAGAGCTCATTGTTTGCTTAAAATGGAGTAAGAAAAGGAATAAAATAAGGGAGGGAAGGGGAGTAAAAAAACCATCAAAAGCCAATATACCTTTACAAGTCCTGGGAGGACACATATGATGCTCTCACAGATGTGAAAGTCAATTTTCATCATTATGATAAGTCAGGCACAAAGATAAAACAGTTATTTTGCTTTCAGTTTTGGAAGTTTCATTCCGTGATCAATTGACCCCAATGCTTTTCAGCCTGTGGTAAGACAGCACACAAGCCAGGGAACACACAGCAGAGTAATCATGCTCTTCATGGTTAGCCAGAGAGGAAAAAATAAAAGAGGAAAAGACCCAGATCCTATAAGCTACTTCAAGGGCATACCATTACTAACCTGAAGACTCCCTACTAGGCCCACCTCTTAAAATTTCTACCCTCTCTCATTAGCACTACACGGGGGACCAATATTTTATCAAAAGTGGTTTTGGGGACTATCCCAGATCCTAACTATAGCATCCAGTCATGAGGTAATTGAAGAGCATTTAACATAGCATTTAAAATTGCACAGGAATGGTAAAAGGCACTAATAAGAAGTGAGAAAACACTCTGTGATGACTAGGTAGATATTAGCACAATTATACTCTGAAGAGACAAAGAGTGGATGCCAAGACATGGCAAATAGCAAAACTATTGGATAGAGATACATGGAAGGAACTATGCCTTGAGGTAGAACCAGGCCCTTGGGACCCTGTGGTACAGCAGCATGGAATCGGGGGGACACATGCCTAGTTTGTGGGTCCGCTGCTGTTGCTTCCCACTGTTTGAATTCTAACAGAAGATATAAAGCACTGAGCTCTTTAGGGTCAGATAAAAGTACATAGGTTAACAGAGTTTATACTAGCTCCGTAGCATGACATACATTGAGCATTTGGAAGAATAACATGAATAAAGAGGCACAACATGCTTCTTGAGAAAGTTTTTAATACACACTGGATTAATTATCCTTCTGAAATGGTAGCTCACACTTTCCTTGCCGTTTGCTAAATATTTCTACCATATTACCCAATGTAACTCCTGATTGCAATCTCTGCTGTGACTGTTTGTTGATTCTGCTTTTCCCTTTCAGGATTTCCCCTCGGATCCACTGTGAGGTCTCAAACCAAGGGCATCTGGATGTGGTGTCTGCCCCACCCCACCAAGCCAAACCACACACTGGTCCTTCTGGACACCGAGGGCCTGGGTGATATAGAAAAGGTGAGGCAAAGGATCTTCTCTGCTCTTGATTATCCATTTGCTGTCAAATTTTTCACCTCAATTCAATTTCTGTGACACAATCCTATAAGCGGCAAATCCAATCATGAATCATGAAACTAAACTCCATTTCCTCAAACTTCCATAGTAACTATAACTGCTTGATTTTTTTTATGATGTAATTTCATAAATATATACTAGCAGCTTACATCCAGGGCTCTGTGCTCAGTATTGCAGACATTACAGCAAAAAAGTAAAGATCCAAGAGATGGGTATGGAGATAAGATATATACAGTGTGATCAGTGCAAGTTAACAGATGCAGAAAGTGGTAAGTTTATCCAGTCTTTCCATTAGGGAATGCTCCATGGCAAAAGCTGTGACAATAGGATCAAGGAGATAAACTAGCTAAGGTGCATGGGTTTGATGGGTTGATGATAAGAATCATGAAAATGAGGTTTCAGTAAAGGAATCTGTTAAAATCTTCAGTTTCATACTAAGGATTTGATCCAGATCTCTGAGCTCTGGAGTTGAATTCTGTACTGACTAAAAGCATAAGCTAAACCCACTAAATATATTTCAAATTAGGAAAGTTATGGTATTTTGTCTTTCTAGTATGAGTCACAATGTCTTCTCACAGTTTGTATTAGTCTAAATTGAAAGCAGCAGCAGTAGATCCTTGGCTTCCTTTACTGCAAAATGGGGATGGGAGGAAGGCACATACTTAGAACATAATCCACTTACTTTGTATACTTGTATGAAAATAGAACAATGTACCCTATTGAAATTTTTTAAAGAAGGGGGGTAGGAAGAATGAAGGAGAATGATGCAAAAGATGAATCTAATTAAAATACATTGTAAGCACATATGTAAATGTTCCAATGAAATCCCCTGTACAACTAATATATGCTAATAAAAGATAGCATAAAATTAAATTAAAAAATAAATTGTGAAATTAAAAATTGTCTTACAGATCTCAGTTATCATCAAAATGTAACCCAAATGGACTGCTTTTAACAGAATATAGATTGCATAAATCTTTTTTATGTCTCCTTGCATTGACAATAGACCAAAACAAAACAATATATAAACTCATAGTGGCAGAACTACTTGCTGTCCTCCCAAGTTACAACATGGTGTTCCCATCCTTCGTTTCCATTCTGGCATGTATAGTCATTGCTTTACTCCAATAAAGTAACTGCAATGCCTAAATTTTCCAGGCTCTAACAATTCTTCTTTGGTTTCTGCTGGCGCTTCCACTTGCTGGATCCCTTCAACTTCACAAGTGTATGTTTTACCATCTCTCTCAAACTCAGCTATTTTCAATTTGCTCAATGTCATGACTTCTTGTGACAAATTCCCAGAGTCATTTCTCCCCATATATGGGGCCTTCCCCCTTAAATAATTTGTTTACTTTGTAAATAAATTTTGTATCCACTTCTGGAAGAAATTATCATTTTGGTTGCACTTATATGTTGATATGCTTATTTGCCACTGAAAAAAGTCCCTTCCTAAAAGTTAGAAGTGCTACATGGAAATTTGTGTCCACAAAACCAAATGCAAGGTATGCCATTTTTTCCCAGAGGCCCAATCTAGAGATATCAACTTAATTGAACATTGGTACCCTTAGTACAGCTATCATCAAGACAAAATTTTTAATGGAATAATTGCCCACTTATTAATGGGTGACTACTATGTTCTAGAGACCCTATGAAATATTTAATATTCATTGAAAAGATCATTTCTCTTAGTAGCTAAACAAGCTAATGGATTAACATGAAAATCAACAATGAGTCTTGCATTTAGCATTATCTTCAAGATGTGTTATTTATCTTAGATTCAACACCAGTCCATCAGAAAGAAAGAATGAAAAAATCAAAGCAGTGAATGAAGAGTAAACCCTAAGTTCCTAGCTCTCATGTGCTGTCTAGGGTGACACTAAGAATGACTTGTGGATCTTTGCCCTGGCTGTGCTTCTGAGCAGCGCCTTTGTGTACAACAGCATGGGCACCATCAACCACCAGGCCATGGAGCAGCTGCAGTATCCTTCCAGGAACAGGACCGCCATGATTCATTGAGTTTAGGAGAATGATAACTGAGACTGTTTCTTTTTTCAAGGGACTCAGTTTTTATGGTTGAGGGGGAGGGTACACAGGAAAAAAAGGGATGTTTACAAAATGGATTTGTAAGTGATATATGGAAATTATAGTCTGTGGTGCTTTTCATTCCTTAGCTCAGATTCCAGCTATGTAACTGAATTAACAGAGCTAATCAGGGCAAAGTCTACTTCAAGATCTGATGAAATGGATAACTCTGATGAGTTTGGGAGTTTCTTTCCTGACTTTGTCTGGGCTGTTCGGGATTTCACTCTGGAGCTGAAGTTAGATGGGCACGACATCACGGAAGATGAGTACCTGGAAAATGCCTTGAAGCTGATTCCAGGTATCACAGCAAGGTTTGGCTGGGAAGGTTCAGGGCTGTAGGATAAGCTAAACCCTCTCACTCAGTACTTGACAACTGTGTTGATTTAAGACTGCACTGTGCTCTAATATACAGTTAAACTGGTGATTACCAAAAGGTGACTGGTGATCATTTTTCAAAGGTTATCACTTGAAAATATTCAGCTGCTAGAATTGAAGTACACTAAAAAAAATAAGCCACAAATGTTGGACCAAATTCTTTACACCAATCAACACTATGAAAATATCCAAATTATGATACATTCTATAATGTTAAAAGGCCACACACTGTGCTCCTTATTAAGAGCTTCTGTTCTTTATGCAGAAAAATTAGAATTTGGTAAACACAGGATTAATGAAATTAAATGACTTAATTGTTAAATCATAGTTTTTTCAGAGACTATGTTTTACTAGTACTTGACTTGTTAACATTCCTCAGAATATTGTGCAGTAATCAGTTTAGAAAAAATATTGAAATTTCTTTTTAGTGAGACTGAAATTTTTCATTTTACATTTCTAATAACATGACCATCTTATATTTGACAACCTCACACTCAATCATTTTAATATTATAGATTTATTAAATATACTATATTTAGCACAGTGAATAAGTTATGGCAATTCAAAGAGAATGCCAAATTTTTTCATTCTTTCAGCAAAAATTCATTGAAAATCTTTTGTACACTGCCAGACACTCTGTAAGTGTCTGCAAAGTCTAAAAGAGTGATTGAAGGATGAAGAGATCATTACATTTAAGTTGACATTACTTTTATTCAATGAATGGAGTTTTTAAGCATGTTTATGGCTGATATTTGTAAGAATTTTTCTTTTCTGATCTGTGTATTATATGTCCTTTTCCTGACATTTTCCCCAAGGAATTTCTTTTTTTTTTCATTTATTCATATGTGCATACAATGTTTGGGTCACTTCTCCCCACTACCCCCCAACCCACTCCTTTACCCCCCCAAACCCACCCTCTCCCCCCCATCCCCTCGCTTCCAGGCAGAAACTGTTCGGAACTTTTCTCTAATTTTGTTGAAGAGTATATAAAGAATAATAAGAAGGACAAAGCATTTTTGCTAGTTGAGATAAGGATAGCTACACAGAGAGATTCCTAGCATTGCTTCCATGTACATATATGTTACATTCTAAGTTGATTCTTCTTGAACTGACCTTTTCTCTAGTTCCTGATCCCCTTCTCCTATTGGCCTCTGTCACTTTCAAGTTTCTGCATTAGTTCCTTTGCATTGAGGACATCAAATACTATCATGTTTTTTGGGTTTCTTACTTATCCTCATACCTCCCTTGTGTGCTCTCACCTTATTATGTGGCCAAAGTCCAATCACCTTGCTGTATTTGCCCTTGATCTAAAGTCCGCATGTGAGGGAGAACATACGATTATTGGTCTTCTGAGCTTGGTTAACCTTGCTCAGAATGATGTTCTCCAGTTCCATCCATTTACTTGCAAATGATAAGGTTTCATTCTTCTTCATGGCTGAGTAAAATTCCATTGTATATAAATATCATATTTTCTTGATCCATTTTTCAGTAGTGGGGCATCTTGGTTGTTTCCATAACTTGGCTATTGTGAATAGTGCTGCAATAAACATGGTTGTGCAAGTGCCTCTGGAGTAACCTGTGTCACATCCTTTGGGCAAGAGTGGGATTGCTGGACCATATGGTAGATCTATGTTTAGATTTTTAAGGAGTCTCCAAATTTTTTTCCAGAGTGGTTGCACTAGTTTACATTCCCACCAGCAGTGTAAGAGGGTTCCTTTTTTCCCCGAATCCTTGCCAACACCTGTTGTTAGTGGTGTTTTTGATGATGCTGATTCTAACAGGGGTGAGGTGGAATCTTAATGTGGTTTTGATTTGCATTTCCTTTATGGCTAGAGATGGTGAATATTCTGGTTATCAGTCCTTTTCTGATGTGTAGCTGGCAAATATTTTCTCCCACTCCGTGTGTGGTCTCTTCAGTTTAGAGGCCATTTCTTTTGTTGTGCAGAAGTTTTTTAGTTTTATGAAGTCTCATTTGTCTATACTTCTCTCTTAATTGCTGAGATGCTGGGGTTCCATTGAAGAAGTCCTTGCCTATACCTATCACTTCCAAAGTGTTTCCTACTCTTTCCTGTACTAACTTTAGAGTTTGGGGTCTGACATTAAGGTCCTTGATCCATTTTGAATTGATAGTAGTACAGGGTGATAAACATGGATCTAGTTTCAGTTTTTTGCAGATGGCTAACCACTTTTCCCAACAACTTTTGTTGAAGAGGCTGTCTTTTCTCCATTGTATATTTTTGGCACCTTTGTCAAAAATAAGTTGAGCATAGTTGTGTGGATTCATATCTGGGTCCTCTATTCTGTTCCACTGGTCTTCATGTCTGTTTTTGTGCCAGTACCATGCTGTTTTTACTGCTACTGCTTTGTAATATAGTTTGAAGTCAGGTATTGTGATACTTCCAACATTACTCTTTTTGCTGAGTATTGTCTTGGCTATTCGTAGTCTCTTGTGTTTCCAAGTGAATTTTAGGGTATATTTTTCAATCTCTTTGATGAAAGTCATTGGGATTTTGATGGGAATTGCATTAAACATGTAGATTGCTTTTGGTAGTATAGTATAGCCATTTTTACTTTGTTGATTCTACCAATCCATGAGCATGGGAGATCTCTCCATCTTCTGTAGTCTTCCTAATCTCTTTCTTCAGGGGTTTGTAGTTCTCCTTGTAGAGGTCATTCATATCCTTTGTTAAGGTTACTCCCAGGTATTTGATTTTTTTGAGGCTATTGTAAATGGAATTGTTTTCATATTTTTTTTCAGTTTGTTCATTATTAGTGTATAGAAAAGCTAATGATTTTTGTAAGTTGATTTTATATTTTGCCACCTTGCTGTAGCTGTTGATGGTGTCTAGGAGTTTTTGGGTACCCAAGCAATTTCTTATACTTTTCTGATATAACTTTGTTTTAAGGCCTCACTTCCATATTCTTTGTCATGGATAAAATAAAGTCAGAAAAGAACTTCTAGCCTTTTTGTTTCATTAGTTAATCACCTAATAAACATTTGTTAGATTGTTAATGCATGGTAGTCCTCAGCAGTGCTAGGAAGACCAAAGACAAGTTGCCCCAACCCATGAATGGACGACCCTGTGACTTTCCATAATTTCTCTGTTGACTTTCACCTCTAAGCAGAATGTATTTGTTCTTGCTTTAGATGATGAGTGAAAATCTGATTTGCAATGAAGTATCACATGTTTGGATTGAAGGAGACCTAAAAAAAAAACAAAACAAAAACACTTTCCTGGTACCAGATCTCTGGAAATACTTAGCTCCTTGCCTGAAGGGTATCTTTACAATGACAAGGTTTTTGCTTTTTTTGCTTTTACTGGCAGGAATTTGAAAATTCAAAATTCCAACATGCCCAGGGAGTTTATCAGGCATTTCTTTCCTAAATGGAAATGTTTTTTCTTTGATCAACCTACAAAAGAAAAAGATCTCTTAGTCCATATTGAAAAATTGCCAGAAGACCAGCTAGATTTTAATTTCCAAGTGCAATCAAAAAATTTCTGTTCCTACATCTTCACCAATGCAAAGACCAAGACCTTGAGAGAGGGAATCCTTGTCACTGGGAACCGTGAGTTACCTTTGCCACAGGGCATATCACTTTTTCATTCTGTGTGGTAAAGCTTTCATTATACCTCTGCATCTGATAAGAATATAAGGAAGTAGTCGTTCATGCTACACATAGAAATTCACCATTCCTAATTACTGTCTCTCTACATGGGGCTTTACAGAAACCAAATATATCTTAAGAGACTACTCCTGATCATGTAATGGAAAACTGGAGTTAAAGAGCGAATATTTGTGCTTGAGGATTTTTTTTTTCATGTAGGTAGAAAAGTCATTTTGCAATTTATACTAGTTATAAAGTTAATAGGAGGCCAAGATCCTTAAAGGTTCATTAATAGCTGGGGACTAAAATTCAGTATTGTCTTAGGTACAGAAATGGTTTAAGAATATGGACCTGTACTGTCATGCAGGGACTTGTGCTAAGAAGATCCACTGCCCTGGTATAATGCTCTGTCACTGTCCTGAAATTTGTGACTTTTGTCACATGCAGGTTTTCATTGTCATTTGGAATTTGGTCCCACAGGCCAGGCAGTTGGTGTGGTATACACAATTTAATTGACTTTGTCTATCTAATCTAATGCTTTTTCAATTTGTATAGGATATTCTAGAAAAGATACCCTGACCATAGTGGTGGCTATTGGTGACTTAAATTGTAGTGTATAAATTAAGAACATAAAAGAAAAAAGTTAATAATAAAAACAATGTGATTAGAAGAAGGTAGACTTTCTTTAAATAAGAAAAAGAAATTTTATATTCAGTCAGGATTTGATGATTTCTAGAATGCTGATTCCTGAATCATGTAAAAAATAAACAAGGGATAGCTTGATATTTATCATTAAATTACTGAGTCATCAGGGCTGGGGACACTGGTGAAGACCTACGTGGATGCCATCAACAGTGGAACAGTGCCTTGCATGGAGAATGCAGTGACCACCCTGGCCCACCAAGAGAACACAGCCGCTGTGCAGAAGGCAGCCGACCACTACAGCAAGCAGATGGTGCAGATATTAGGGCTCCCCACAGACACTCTCCAGGAGCTGCTGGACATGCATGCAGCCTGCAAGAGGGAAGCCATTGCGACCTTCATGGAGCTCTCCTTCAGGGATGAAAATCAGGAGTTCCAGAAGAGACTGATGGTATGGTGCCTATCCTGTTTTGTTTTTCCTGACTCTTGCTCTGTTGGAATGATGCTTAAAGCTCTCCTTCATAACCCTGTTGATCATTTTCTATTCCTAATATGAAGAGCCTGGATTCTTGTGACTGAGAGTGTTCTGCAGGCTGATCAGTAAGGATGTATCTAAAAGACAGACATTTAATTTTCTGCTGTTGCATAACAAATTACAACAAACCTAGCAATTTAAAAGATAAAATGTACATTAATTCACAGGTCTATAAGTTATAAGTACAAGTGTTCAGCTCAGGGCAGTGCAAGGCTATAAACAAGATGTAAGCAAAACTGAATTCTCAACTGCCAGCTCTGCAAGGAAGTTGATGGAAGAATAAAAGCCTTTGGACTCTGATTTACAGGTGTAGTTAAAGGTTTTCTTTGTCATAACTTCTCACTGCCATATATACATTAAAGAAACAATGCAGTGTTTCAAAACTTATACATCAAACCCTTTTTTCATTATTGTATTGGTTGCTTTTTTACATATGCATTTTTTATCCATAGCAGCACAAATCCTCTTGCCAAATTCCATTTTCTGTTGCTTATTTCTGTTGTTCTCAATCCCACTGCTGCTGAAGAACCAGTTCATGTTGTTCAGTCCCATCTTTTCACAGAGAATAAGCCTGGCTCCCAAGGACAGTCAGAGACTTTTCAAGGTCACTCAGGCAATTGGTCAGAGTGGTAGTGAAGCAAGTCTCTTGGCTCCTTCCCATGTCCTCGAACACTCTGTGACTGTCACAATGCTCCTCAAGAGGGTCACAGTGGAACCTTCCACTAACAGCTTCTTTTTATTGTGTTTTCCTACATTGCCTTGGCAGGACACCATAGAGAGAAAGAAGGAAGATTTCATGCTGCAGAATGAAGAAGCATCTGTTAAATTTTGCCAAGCTGATCTGGAGAAGTTTTCAAAACCCCTGATGTCAAGCATTTCCAGAAGAACATTCTCTGTTCCTGGGGTACACAGTCTTTACTTAGAAGCTAAGAGGAAGGTGGAGCAGGACTACCAGCTAGTGCCCAGAAAAGGAGTGAAGGTGAGGAATCAAGAATAGGGGGATGTGTTGCAGAGTTAGTTAGAAAAATCTTTTGCAAAGAACATATAACTACTTGTGAGGTGAGAACAGAGCATGCAAATTCTCTGAATTTTTATTTTTTATGTCCACAATCAGTTATTGATGTAATGAGTAATATTCCTTCTTCTCCCCCCCCAAAAAAAAAGAAGTATAGACTTAACAGTCTCAGCTGGAGTGGAACATACTTTTCATTGATGAAACAATGCATTTGAGCTGGGTGTGATCCTATCTACTTAGGAGGCTGAGATCAGGAAGATCGCAGTTTGAAGCCAGCCTGGGCAAATAGTTTCTGATACCCCATCTTTAAAATAACCAGTGCAAAATGGAATGCAGATGTGGCTCAAGTGTTAGAGCACCTGCCTTGCAAGCATGAAGCCCTGAGTTCTAACCCCAGTCCCACCAAAACAAATGCAATTGTTTATGAGCTAAGTAAATGAGATTTACATATTAAAGACACACATTTGTTCTATTCACAAGGTACTGACCATCTTCCCTATGATGCAAATTGCCAACTGAATACATCAAGATGGGAAGTATTGTCTTACATGAACAGAGTAGAAATAATGATGCAATTAAAATGATAATAGTATTAGTAATAATAATGCTGACATATACTCTGCATCATCTTTTTATGTTTAAAATGTGTAGAATTTTGTTAGGTGACAGGGTATTTCTTGTAGTTCATGCTGGCCTCAAACTCATGTTACTCCCACACCAACACCCCACAGTGCGGAGATTATAGGTGTTTGCCACTATGTCCATATTTCAACACTTTATTTTATACCATGCATATAGTTAGTTACTGAGAGTTGCATGCTACTTTGGAGGTTACAATGTAATCCTCAGAATAATGTTATGAATCAGTACTACTATTACCCACATTTTACAGTTAATGTATATGATGCACAGAGGAGTTAATGAGTTGCCAGTTTACAGATCCTGTAATGGGAGAGTGATAGGTTTGCACAGAGGATCTGGCAGCCATTCAAAACTCAGAAGACAGCTCAGGAGAGCTTCCTTCAACAGGAAATAGGGGGCCAAGATGAATTATCAATGGGCATTATCCAGTTTAAAAAAATTATAGACTAAAAGAATGTAGGACAACATTAAGCAGAAGGTACTTTTTAAAGATGCTTGCAGATCTAATTGATTGAAAATTGTAGTGGTAGACTTCTCTGGACAAGGAGACTAGAGAGGTGGGAGGGAGCCTGCTATAAAAGAATTTTAAGTATGACTAAAGAGATTTGATTTGGGGAAGGAAAGAAAGAGAAGAAATGGCTCTACTACCAAAAGCAATCTACATGTTTAATGCAACCCCCATCAAAATCCCAATGACTTTCATCACAGAGATTGAAAAATCTACCCTAAAGTTCATCTGGAAACACAAGAGACCACGAATAGCCAAGGCAATACTCAGCAAAAAAAAGCAATGCTGCAGGTATCACAATACCCGACTTCAAACTATACTACAAAGCAATAGCAATAAAAACAGCATGGCACTGGCATAAAAACAGACATGAAGACCAGTGGAACAGAATACAGGACCCAGATATGAAACCACACAACTATACTCACCTTATTTTTGACAAAGGTGCCAAAAATTTATGATGGAGAAAAGACAGCCTCATCAACAAATGGTGCTGGGAAAAGTAGTTATCCATCTGCAAGAAACTGAAACTAGATCCATGTTCATCACCCTGTACTAGTATCAACTAAAAATGGATCAAGGACCTTAATATCAGACTTGAAACTCTGAAGTTAGTACAGGAAGGAGCAGGAAACACTCTGGAAGTAATAGTTATAGGCAAAGATTTCCTCAATAGAACCCCAGCAGTTCAGAAACTAAGGGAAAGAATGGACAAATGGGATTTCATAAAATTAAAAAGCTTCTGAACAACAAAAGAAATAGTTTCTAAACTGAAGAGACCACTCACAGAGTGGGAGAAAATATTTTCCAGCTACACATCAGACAAAGGACTGATAACCAGAATATGCAGGGAACTTAAGAAACTAAACTCTCACAAAACCAATGAACCCATAAAGAAATGGGCAAGTGAACTAAACAGAACTTTCTCAAAAGAAGAAATTCAAATGGTCAAAAAACACGTGAAAAAATGCTTACCACCTCTAGCCATAACGGAAATGCGAATCAAAACCACACTAAGATTCCATCTCATACCTGTTAGAATAGCCATCATCAATAATACCACCAACAACAGGTGTTGGTGAGGATGTGGGGAAAAAGGAACCCTAATCCACTGCTGGTGGGAATGCAAGCTGGTACAACCACTCTGAAAAAAATTTGGAGACTCCTTAAAAATCTAAACCTAGACCTGCCATATGATCCAGCAATCCCACTCCTGGGGATATACCCAAAGAAACACAAAACAGATTACTCCAGAGGGACCTGCACATCCATGTTTATTGCAGCACTATTCACAATAGCCAAGTTATGGAAACAACCAAGATGCCCCACTACTGATGAATGGATCAAGAAAATGTGGTATCTATACACAATGGAATTTTACTCAGCCACAAAGAAGAATGAACTGTTATCATTTGCAGGTAAATGGATGGAACTAGAGAACATCATTCTGAGTGAGGTCAGCCAAGCTCAGAAGACCAAAATTCGTATTTTCTCCCTCATATGCGGACTTTAGATCTAGGGCAAATGCAGCAATGTGTTTGGACTTGGATCACATGACAAGAGGAGAGCACATTTGGGTGATATATAAATAGGTAGAAAACCCAAAACATGAAAGCATTTGATGTCCCCATTCCAGAGGAACTAATACAGAAACCTGAAAGCAACAGAGGTTATCATGAGAAGGGGATCAGGAACCAGTGTAAAGATCAGTTAGAGATGAATCAACATGGGTCATAACACATGTACGTGAAAGCAATGCTAGAAATATTTCTGTATAGCTATCCTCAACTCAACTAGCAAAACCACTTTGCCTTCCTTATTAGGCTTGTCTCTTTTCTTCAACAAAACTAGTGATTAAGGCAGAACAGGACCTGCCTGGAACTGAGGGGGGAAGGGGGGAGAGATTGGGGGAGGGGGGCAGGGGGTAGAAAGGACCCAAATAATGTATGCACATGTGAATAAAAAAAGAATTATGGAAAACTGTTAGAGTTTAGAGAAAAATAATTTGCTCAGAAAGAAACTAGACCTTTGCTCCCTGACAATTTTCTGCTTCTTCTTGGTTCCTCAGGCAAAGGAAGTCCTCCAGAGCTTCCTGCAATCACAGGCTGCAGTAGAAAAATCCATTCTTCAGTCAGACAAAGCTCTCACAGAAGGAGAGAATGCCATAACAGGTACTTTGGATGGATCATCTCTCAGAGGGGTGAGTAGGTTCCTGCAAAGTCCTAGCTGATGGGCAAGAAGATCTTCCTCAAAGAAGGAGCTTACTCTCCTACTTTAGAATTAGCACTCTGCTAAATTGGAAAATAAGAGGGCAGATGAGAGTCAAACTCAGCCAGTGAGGTAGATGCTCTCCATATCACTCTGAAATGTGCTCTAGAAGGATTGGTGGCCAGAAGAATTAAGAGTTATCCCTGTGTCCTTTTTCAAAATCAATTTGGTCTCTGAGTCGAGGAGGGTAAAGCTCAGTCCTGTTGTTTTCTTTCCTCTCTAAAACCTTTGTGGAACAGCTGAGCGGGCCAAGAAGGAGGGAGCTGAGAAGGAACAGCAGTTGCTAAGACAGAAACAGAAGGAGCAGCAGCAGTACATGGAAGTTCAAGAGAAAAGCTATCGGGAAAACATTGTCCAACTGCAGGAGAAGATGGAGAAAGAAAGGGAGAACCTTCTGAGACAGCAGGAGAGGATGCTGAAGCACAAGCTGATGGTGAGTCTGGACAGTGCCTGCACAGTTGTCAATCCTGATTTTGCCCAATACCTCCCAAGCTCAGGAGGTGGTGCTGAGGGAATTACAGGGAGCCAGGAACCATAAGCATTCTTGACACCAGGGAAATGAATGGAAGTATTAGACAGATTCTTCAAAGAACACTTGCTGTTAGAGAGACAGACATGTCCTTCCTGTGAGCATTCTTAAGGGCAAATCCCTCAATAAGTATGATTTTGACATTGTCCCTTTTCCTCTTATAGGTTCAAGAAGAACTACTTAAGGAAGGATTTAAAAAGAAGTATGAGGAGATGAATACAGAGATACAGCAACTGCAAGAGGACATCAAAAGAACTAAGGAACTGGAGAGATCATGAGGTACACTCATGGATGGGCTTGGCAATATGTTAATTTCAGTAATGCCAACTCCTGCTGGTAAGATTGTTGGTACACTTGTGAAAACTCTGGCCACAAAACTGAATTAGGTTCAGAATTTCTGTTTGAATATAGGAAAGAAGGCTTTGTTTCATTCTAAGACTCTGTTTTGAAGTGTCATGTTACTTTCATTTCTTTAAAATTTCAAAAATAGTATATAACTGCCTAATATATCAGGGCATACTGCACAAAAGGTAAAATTAAGTATTGATCAGATTTAATTATTTGATTTAAATAATGAGCAGAAAATACAATGAAAAGAGACTAACTTTGATGTAATATATCAAAACTAATAAAACACTGGACAACAAAATTATCTGTATATCAGTGAAACTCATTGGGAAAAAATTTTAAAGAATTATTGAAAGTCATAACTTCTTAAATTAATAGAATCAAAATTATGATCATTAAATCAATATATACATATCTTGTAATTCAAATAAATATGTCAAACATCTTCTTTAGAAGTAGATTTATTTTAAAGTCTACATGAAAAAACTACAAACAAAATATCCTGAAAATTATGGCAATGAATGATCAATGAAAGAGGACAAGCTCTAACCATGTGATAAAAGAGCCCAAAACATGAATAATGGTACAACTCCTGAATATTGTAGATAAAATTGAAGTGTCATGTATGCAGTCAATTTCAAATTTTATTGAGTAAGTAATAGAGGGGATTAATCTGATTGAAATTAACATATACATGTGTGAAATACAAAGATGAAACCCTCTTATGCAACCAACATGCACTAAAAATGGACAGGAAGGTAAAACAAGTCCTTTTCCATTATGGGAATCAGTGGGAGAGGGGATGGTAAACAGAGATTGTGAAAGAGGGTGAAGATGGTGGAACTACTTTGCAAATGTGCATGGGTGTAGAACAATGAAACCTGCTGAAATTGTTCTAAGAAGGGGAAGAGGGGGAATTAAGGAGAATGATGGAGGGAGGAATCTAATGAAAATATATTGTAAGCACATATGTAAACGTCACAATGAATCCTTCCTGTACAACTATTATATGCTACTAAATAAAAATTTTAAAATGTGGATTCCTTCTTGTACATTATATCAAAGAAATGTCAGATTCATCAAAATGTAGACATGAAATATTAAACCATAAAAATAAATAATATGGGGGAATTATCAAAAGAGAATCCTGGAAGGTGGCCCTTTGTGTCTGTGATGTAACAGAAATACATAAAAGAAAGAATTGATACATCCAACCACATAAAAAATTCTCCATGGAAAATGTGACCAAAACTAGAAAGCAAGGGGTAAAATGAAGAAAATACATTATGGCACAAAACCACAAATTAATCCATAATAATTCTTTAAATTGGTAAGACTAAAGAGCACCCTTAAAATAATTGGGCAGATATATAGGAAGGAATTAAAGATATTCAACTTTGGTAAAAATAATGAGGTCTGAAAAACACAGCTCTGAGATGCCTATGTTCACTGTGTTTTAGAAAGGGAACAACAAATTTATTTATATTTTTGTTTTGTTTTGAGCCTGGGTAAAACATTGGGAAAAGAAGAAATATCTTCTCATTGCTGGTGAGAATGTGCAAACTGTACTTCAAAGTCTGAAATATACAAACCTATGATATATTAGAAAATTGCATTGTAGACATCATTGCCTCTATGCTAAATGGCACATATACTCATGTCACAAACAGATGTGCACATGCACCTGAATCTCTTGTCTATTTCCCTCAGAAGATCCAGGTTCATCATGTGAAGTGGCTTCCCCAAGCTACTCACCTGTCATGATTACCCAGCACTGAGACACCATCTTTGGCTCACAGCCAAAACAATTATGCTTAAATAGCACAGAGAATACTACAATCATTGAACCTTCCATTTATGTTATAGCACTTCTTTTATTCAGGGTGCTTCTCTGAAATAAAACATTTTTATAAATGTGAGGATCAATTTCTCATTGTAAATGGTGCAGACTTGCAGAGAGTTTGCCTTAAAGGTAGCTGATACATTGGTCATAGAACTCTATGATTACTTCTGATCTCTCCCTTCATTGGTAGTCTTAATGACAAAGCTCTGCTTTATAGAGGGATGTGAATGAATACACAGCTGTCTTCCATGTCCCCAAACTAAAGCCAGTTGAATAAAAGTCCTGCATCTGAGCTAGTCCCCTTCTACCCATTGGTGACAGCCAGAGAGATGCTCCCTGTACTGCAGGTCTGAATGGTCTGGGGTAAAGAGACAAAGTAACAATTAACAATCCTGCTCTCCATCAAATCTACCAGCCCACATGACCTGCACTTGAAATGGTCATGAGTTCTGGGCCGCCTCTTCCTTTAGGTCCTACCTGTATCATGTAACATCTGGAGTGTTAGGAAACCAAGTAGCCATCATGAAATGTCAGCTCTGCAGGTAATAGGAACGAGAAACAGTTGGCAAGGCAATGTTTATGTGAAATGACAGAAGTCTAGAGATCAGAAACATTAAAAACTGAGTCAAAAACTTGATAAGCAATGTAAAAGCACTTAGCACACTTTGTCCTTCCATGGTAAGTTGTCAGTTCTTGTATAAAAAGTTTATATGCACATCATGTTTAATGCAATTCCCATCAAAATCCCAATGACTTTCAGCACAGAGATTCAAAAATCTACCCTAAAGTTCATCTGGAAACACAAGAGACTACAAATAGCCAAGGCAATACTCAGCAAAAAAAGCAATGCTGCAGGTATCACAATACTCAACTTCAAACTATAGTACAAAGCAATAGCAATAAAAACAGCATGGCACTGGCACAAAAACAGACATGAAGACCAGTGGAACAGAATAGAGGACCCAGATATGAATTCACACAACTATACTCACCTTATTTTTGACAAAGGTGTCAAAAATATACGATGGAGAAAAGACAGCCTCTTCAACAAATGGTGCTGGGAAAAGTGCTTATCCATCTGCAGGAAACTGAAACTAGATCCATGCCTATCACCCTGTACTAGTATCAACTAAAAATGGATCAAGGACCTTAATATCAGACTTGAATCTCTGAAGTTAGTACAGGAAGGAGCAGGAAACATTCTGGAAATAATAGTTATAGGCAAAGATTTCCTCAATAGAACCCCAGCAGTTCAGAAACTAAGGGAAAGAATGGACAAATGGGATTTCATAAAATTAAAAAGCTTCTGAACAACAAAAGAAATAGTTTCTAAACTGAAGAGACCACTCACAGAGTGGGAGAAAATATTTTCCAGCTACACATCAGACAAAGGACTGATAACCAGAATATGCAGGGAACTTAAGAAACTAAACTCTCACAAAACCAGTGAACCCATAAAGAAATGGGCAAGTGAACTAAAGAGAACTTTCTCAAAAGAAGAAATTCAAATGGTGAAAAAACACATGAAAAAATGCTTACCACCTCTAGCCATAACGGAAATGCAAATCAAAACCACACTAAGATTCCATCTCACACCTGTTAGAATAGCCATCATCAATAATACCACCACCAACAGGTGTTGGTGAGGATGTGGGGAAAAAGGAACCCTAATCCACTGCTGATGGGAATGCAAGCTGGTACAACCACTCTGAAAAAAATTTGGAGACTCCTTAAAAATCTAAACCTAGACCTGCCATATGATCCAGCAATCCCACTCCTGGGGATATACCCAAAGGAATACAACACAGGTTACTCCAGAGGCACCTGCACACCCATGTTTATTGCAGCACTATTCAAATAGCCAAGCTATGGAAACAGCTAAGATGCCCCACTACTGACAAATCGATCAAGAAAATGTGGATTTATATACAATGGAATTTTACTCAGCCACAAAGAAGAATAAAATTTTTTTATTCAAAAGTAAATGGATGGAACTGGAGAACATCATTCTGAGCAAGGTTAGCCAGGTTCAGAAGATGAAAATCATGTGTTCTCCCTCATATGCGGACTTTAGGTCTAGGGCAAATGCAGCAATGTGGTTGGACTTGGGTCACATGACAAGGGGAGAGCACATACGGGAGGTATGGGGATAGATAGAAGACCCAAAACATGAAAGTGTTTGATGTCTCCACTGCAGAGGAACTAGTACAGAAACCTTAAAGCAACAGAGCTCAATATGGGAAGGAAGGGGATCAGGAACTAGTGAAAAGATCAGTTAGAGATGAATCAACTTGGGTTGTGACACATTTGTACATGGAAGCAATGTTAGGACTCTCTCTGTATAGCTAGCCTTAACTCAACTAACAAAAACACTTTGTCTTTTTTATTATGCTTATGTCTTCTCTTCAACAAAAGTAGAGATAAGGGCAGAACAGATTCTGCCTGGAAGCAAGGGTGAGGGGAGAGAGGGGGCAGGGGCAGGTGGAGAAATGACCCAAACAATGTATGCATATGTGAATAAATGAATTAAAAAACAACTTTATATATATATATCACAATTAGGTTTCTAGCAGATGGTCTTCGGCATGTGTGAAAAATTTTAGATATGTTTTAAATTAATAATATAATCAAAGAACTACATCAGGTACCTCTTTGACTACTCTACAAGGAGGCAGTCTCATGACCATTGCTGCAGAGTATTCTCATACAGCAACATGTCAGCTGCATGAGGATTTCCACGATCCTTTATCCTCCTGGGCTTCCTCTACCAACTGCCTCTCATTACCTCTTATAGAATGAATTGGAATTGACCATTCATTTAGCATGGAAAGTTCCATGGTGAGAACTGGGAGATGATGTGTCAGAAATTGAAAGAAAGCAGAAGAGTTCTCTGCTCAAGAACACTGGGAAATGGCTTACAGAGGAGGTCTGATAAATTGATGTGAGGTCTCCTTTGTTCCTCTTCTGTGTCTGTGGGCAGCAGCAGTGGTTATGACATAACCAATAAGAGATGTTTTACTGAACTTTGTGACTGAGATTGGTAAGAAGAAATGCATCCAATTCTGACACATAACGTGAGTAAGTTTGGTACTTAAAACCAGATCAGCAAATTCTTAGGACACCACTGCTTTCCAAATATGCAGTGTTGGATGGAACATGTGGCCTCCTGATTCAGTTTCACAATCCTTGTCTTTAGGTTTATTGCTCTTATTTCCTAATGTGTATTCTAGAATATTTCCCAATATTCACAAGCTAAGTTCATGAGCAAGGGCCCACACAAACCTGGTTCAATCTGTCTAGAATATATAATAGAGGAACTCTGAGTTTGACTTGCTCTTCCATTGTTTTCTTGAGACCTCAGCACTGTGTTTCTGCATTTACCCTTGTTTCAGAATTTCTTTTTGGTGATCTTTTCTAGCACTTGATGTTCTGGTAGGATTATAACCAGTAGGGTACAAGTGATGTAGACTGAGAACGTCCCTGGGATCAATCTATAATGCCATTCAGTAGATATCTGGTACTCTTGAACCATTTGGATTCTGTTTTACTCAGTCCCTGACACGCTCTAGGACTTCACCTTTGTTCTTTGTATCCACTTGTGCTGATAAAACCAGGGGTCAACTGGCAGTTGTTGGGTTATTTTAATAATATTGGTGGCTGAGTTGTTAGACATCAGGAAGCCTCAGTTCTCATAGCAAAAAATTGACACTAGGTTTTAGGTCACGGTGAGAAAATTCACACCTTACATTGGGACACATATGTAACCTCAATTAAAGAAGGAGATAAAAACTTTTCTAGCTTTCTGCACCTGTAGGAGACTGTCTGTGAAACAGCAAGAATGGAAACCATGAAGTTTTATAGCAGGAACATTGGCCTTGAAATTTGATCAGGAACAGGATCCTCTCTAGAGCGAAGACAAGGAAGGCAGCAGATTTTACCTCTGGAGCGGGGCACAGCTAGCCTAAGCTACTGGGCCTGCTCCTCCTCATGCCTTGTTCATTTAAAGGTATCAGGTCCAGTTCCATCTCCTGACTGACCCCATGATCTAAACCCCACTGAGTTTATCATTTCTACCCACTATTAAGCCAATTAATTCTCACTTCATTATTCATTCAGAGACCAGTGCTTCCTGTACTAAATCACCAACATTTAAAAAAAATTAGGATGCATTAAAAGTACAGAGGGTTTCATTTGAAAATTCCATATATGCATGCAGCATATTTTGAGCAAGCTCATCCCCTCCATTATACTCTCTTCTTACAGATTAGGGCAATTTATGCTCGTTAACCACCGCATAGGTGCAAAAGGGATCAACCTCTAAACACATAGTACAATGCTTATGGAAGAATAGTTAAAGTAAATGACTGCATCATTAAAATAGTAAATTTCTAATTTCCAGTGTCTTCTGTCATCAAGTTTAGGCTCAATGACCTATTATCAGGATAAAGAGACTCTTCATTGCTCCAGTAGCTCTATCATAACATTCTTTCCAACCCAGCCTTGATGGTAGTGGAATTCCTGATATTAGCCAGCCATTACTCCATAAACTACTATTATGTTAATAACATATCATGTGTATATCAAACCCTTGTATGAAAAAGCTTTGTATGTAGCTGCTGCTTATTAAGTACATGTCTGATGAGTGACAGACCACATGAAAACCAATACTCAACACATAGAAGTTAACCAGAATTTTTTTCTTGAAATGAATCATATTCTTTTTAGAATTGAAAGCACTTTATTATTTTATATGTGTACTTATATCACTAAAAACATTTCATAGAAAAGAAATTCATAACATGAAAGCTGTAAAATGAAAAATAAATAATCTCTTCAATGAGCTAGCAATGCATTACTCCTATTTCCAAGCAGCCTTGCTCTGATTTTGCTATCAACTCCTTTTATAAGTGGACATAGAGTCTCAATCTGTGTTTTGCAATATAAAATGGATTTTACTTTTAGACAAAATCAGGGGATAATTTTAATGGTCATTATTTATAAAAATGTGAAGCAGGCATCTGAAAATAAGTATGAGAAGACAGTGCAGAAATTTCTGAGTCTTACCAATTGTTTTAAAATTAAAGTTAAACAGAGCCAATCCTATGACACACTAGCATTAGGATCTGGGCATCTGTTTGAGAATCTAAACTTAGGATCAGGGTTAGGTTGTCCAATGATTACAGAAAAGACTCCAAATCCTATTAGAATGTTGAGATATAGGAGAGGCAGTAGTTTTGATTTTTAATATCAGAGGTTAGATTGCCATCTTATAAACCTTACATGAGTGAACCACACAGTATGTATCCTACTGTGTCACATTCTTATTGCTCAACATTATCACTGATGTGTATCCACATTTTTATGTATAACTTCTGTTTGGTAATTTTAATTGTTACAAGAATGTCTAAGTATCACAAGAAAAAACGGGCAGGAGGAAGAGAAAAGGAAGAGAACAAGACAGTTGAAAAAGAGAAGGTGGAATCAAAGGATGTGGTTTCTGTAAAAAATGGGACCCCCCAATAAAATACCAGATTTCCTTGGTTCCAGTGGATTGGAGTCATCTCAGGTTTGTCCCTTCTTTCTGGAACATAGGAACATTGCTTCTGGGTATATAGATAACTTGGTGACCTAACTGCTTGTCAATTTATCATGGAGCATCTTAATTCAACATTGGGCATCCCTTAAAAGTGTGAATTCCAGGACAACCCTCTCTTGGGACACCTCCCAGTTTTAAGGCATCTACCCTTTGCTATTTTTCTATCTCAATAAACTCTCCTATTTCACTGGCAATAAAAAAATCTGAATTCCAGCTATTGTGGATGCTGGACTCTTCACAGAGCCATGAGTGGAGCCTGGGGTCAGGAAAACCACAGCCTCACACATTTCCTAGTTTGATCATCTTGTAGATGGTGATATCACATAAGACTTTCATTTTTAAATCAAGATAAATATTGGTTCTGATTGCAATGGAATCATAATACTAAGAGGAAAAATGTAAATCGATGGACTCAACCTGCAGAGTCTGACTGATCTGTTTCTAATGTCATACAAATTCTTCTTAGTCTGAAGTGGATGATCCATGACAAGTTTTTGGGATACATATGGGGGCATTTTTAGCTGTGAAAATTGACAACTATCAACTTACATATGTTTTTACTATCACTAATCAATCAAACATCACAAAACACAGAGGGAGGCCAAAGTATCTCTTGCTGGATTTTGCAAATAGGAGCTTAGATGCAATGGGGAAGATTTTGTTCTTCCCAATTACCCTCATGGAATCTGTTACAGGAGGATGAAGATTGATTAATACTGTAGGGCTATATCCACAGGCATTATGTGTGTTCACCATCAATAGGTGACCTAAAGCAAGGGTGCTGTTTTATGGTGAAAGAGAGAGAGTTAATATTTTTTTAAATTAATGACAAACTCACATCTACAATTAGAACTTGATGTA
Organism: Castor canadensis; assembly: GCF_047511655.1. NCBI lineage: Eukaryota > Metazoa > Chordata > Mammalia > Rodentia > Castoridae > Castor > Castor canadensis. The sequence goes on along the minus strand of NC_133393.1, from coordinate 64,202,746 downwards.
CTGTGAATTCTACTTAAAATAATTTCCACTCTCCATTTCCCACCTATTCAATCTGCTCTGTGTGTTGTCAGATTACATGTGACCTTCACAGGGCAAGTGTGTCTAACTTCCCTATCTTCAGTGTCCAGCATCTTTTCCTGAGGAGTTTAGAGGTCAGTCCAGAGTATGGCTGTGTTGTACCATAACGTGACAGACATAAGGAAATTAAATGTTCAGTAGTGGAGGAAAACTCATTGAAATGTGTGGATCTATTTTGTGGAAAATTCCAATTTTTGTTCTTCTTATCTTTGTTTTCTTTATCCACTTGTATTGCCTAGTTTCTTGAAAAAAAAAAGTGTGTGTCAAATAGAACACTTAACAAAAGGGAAAGAAAAATTAGGAAAGACAGACACAATTCCTCTAACTAATATACTATTCAAGTAATGACACCTAAGGAATAAGCAATTGAAATATTTTCTATTTATCTCATGTGCCAAGGAAATTTCAGCCAATGGTGAAAGCAGCAGAAAGAAATGTCCATGTAAAACCCTTCCATGACTGAAATGGGAAAAAATAGGGAATTTCTATTTTGAGCTGGGGTTATTGAAGGCTAAGGGTTGTGAAATGTGTCCTTTGCTTTTTCTGCCCTCATGCACATACTGCAACCCAATGTAGCAGCTCACCTGTTCTTACTACTCTTGAAAACAACTTTTCATCTTCCATTTTCTTGCTGTCCTCCTCAGGTTAACTGATTGGTGGAGGTATTTGCAGCAGCAGTCATATTTCAGAAGAGCCTTGTGCCTCTACTCACTTTATCAAACATTGTATCTATACTAGTATGAGAGTAACTATATCTGCACTTACAGGTGAAAGTTAAAAACAAAAAATGTAAACAAACAGCAATCTTTATTGCAGGGATTTCCTGGAGTTTTTTATTTTTACAAAAAGAACCTAAATTCTACTTGTTTTAGTTTCTACACATGTTGAAGGCCGATACTATGTTGTATCCATCTCAGTTCCCCCAAAAGGAAAGAAATAATGGAAGGGAAATGATAGCAACTACAGTGAGATTCCTAAACTAAAATGTGGTCTAAGGAATGGTCAACTAGAATTGCTTTTTTTTTTTTGACAGTACTGGGATTTGAATTCAGGGTTTTGTGCTTACTAGTCAGCTTGAATCATACCTCTGGCCCTTTTACTCTGCTTATTTTGGAGATGAGGCCTCACTTTTTTCCCAGGCCAGCCTAGACCCCAATCTTCCTTTGAGCTTCCAGCCTCTGCTGTGATGACAGGTGCATATCACAGTGGCCTGCTTTGTTCCCTTGAGGTGAGTACCTTGGGAACTTCATAGTCAGAGCTGTTCTGGAACCATCATTATCAGAATCTCAGAGTCCCATGTAGCTTGGATGACAAGTGTGAGACAGTGGTGCCCAGTATTAGAACTGCGTTTTTGATGTCTATGAGTTACCTTAATATTATCAATTGTGATTATGCTAATGGTTCATTTTATGGAGCACAGTATATAGCTCAATACATACATATAATATTAAATGATCAACTCAGAGTACTCAGCATAGAAATGCATTACTGCATACACAACAGCCAGCCTTCATTTGAGCAAATGCTCCCCATTTTCTGCCTCTGAAGTTGTCTAGACACCCTTTTGAGGGACTTGTAGAAAGGAAACGTTCCCAGTCAGCAGACAGAACCACACCAACTGCTATTAAAGAAGTAGCAGTTGCCTCCTAATAGATGATCCCAGCAATATCCAAGAAACTTGCCAAAGCAAAGACAGGAGTGAGAAACTGGCCACCTGAAGGAGTGGATTGATGAGGAAAGTTGCAAATATGTGAAATACAGACATAAAAGTTTCTAGTCAGCTTTGACTACAGTAATATCCCCCAAATATTTGTTTGGATTATAAAAGCTAATATATATTTCTTTCCATATAACTCGTGTTGACTATTGAATTCATGCTCCAAGTTTTGGGTTAATTTCAAGAGTACGCTTTGTGAATTTTTATTGTGATCAGTTTAAAATAGAAATCCTGATGTGAGGTTTGCATACCTCATATAGTAGAGCTGGTGAGAATTGAACATTTCTTGAAAAACTCTGTCCCTTCCCACAGTTTACTTGCAAACAAGTGACATAGTCAATCCATTAATGGGGTGGAAATTTAATCTTTTTTTGAGACCAAGGAGAAAAAGTTTAAAACGTGAAAAAATCAAATCTAATGTATGGAAATCTGACATAGCAATGGGCATATTTAATAATATGTGCATGCAGTTAATGATTAATTTTTAATTATCATGGCTCACCAGGCATTCTGTTAACTGATAAATCCAGATATACTCTTGCTCATATCACAGAAAGAGAAATATCTTTAAAAGCCAAATAAAATCTCTTGTTTCTTTAGCATTATTTAAGATGAACTCTGAAGCCCCTGAAGACTAGGGCAGGGGATGAAGGGCTGACTATGCTGGCTGTACAACTGGATGACTGCACACTGTGATTGAATTGAGAGGACAATGGAGCATGTGCAGTGTGGATGGATGCAGGAGTAACATGCTCATTCTAGAAACATGTAATTTTGGGCATATCACACTAGCAATACGGATAAGATGCACTGAAAACTGACCTGAGAGTAAGCTGGTGCCGTTTTAAAAACTGAAATCTCATTCTTCACGTGGGAAGAACAGACAGTGACTCACCTAAAAGTTAGGTCGAAAATAGTTGCACAAACTAAAAAAATCCATCCTTCATCCCTAGAGAGTTGCCCACATCACTAAGTCACTTACCCAGATGAGTTCATTCCTTAGTATTAAAACTGAAATCATTTCTAAGAAGCCCTACTCTTCCCTATAAAGAGGAAGAATTTCTGAATTATATGTAGCTCTGGTAAGGTAGAAATTGCAGAAACTACAAAAGACAAGGTGTTTATCCAAATAGAAATTGAAGTATTAGTATACACAAGACCAGGATTCCAGGGCTTGAGACAGAAATTCCAAGTGTCTGGAGTGGTGAGGACCTGTACACATTTTTGTGTAATGAACAGAATTCCTCATCACAGAAAGAGAACTACCACTGTTCTTTATGACTTAAAAAAGTTCTTCAAATTTTATTGACACTTTTGGTGGAAAACTTCTTTTTGAAAAGTGAAATTCTTTTATTTTCTTCCAATTTCATTCTGTGTGGCTTCAATATTTATTATCCAAAATGTCTGGATGGAGAAGTGTTTACTTTTCTGACTTTTTCAGATTTTGGAATATTGTGTACACATAACGAGATATCCTAAGATGGGAACTGATCTGGCCATAAATTCATCAATGCTTCATGTATACCTTATAAACAAAATCCAAAGGCAACTGTATGCATTCTTTTCAATAATTTTGTACAAAAAGGAAAGACCACAGTTTAGTATTTCTAGTTGTACTTTCACATCAGTGTTCAAAATGTGTTGCATTTTGAAACATTTGGATTTTAAAAATTGAAATGAGAGATGCTAAAGATACTGGACAAATGACCAGGAAAACAAAAAAAATAGTCACACACTTCCCAGGAGAGAGGAGATACTCACCTGGGGGGTAGGAGGCAGGTAAGTGGCACCCCCAGGGTTCTGTTAACCAGGTCAGGAAAAGAGCTATGCAGAGTTAACAGCTATGCTGCCAGGTTTACCTGTTCTCCCTCACAAGTTCCCTGCTCTATAAATTCATTTTCTACATTCCTTCCCATTGCAAAGATGAGGGTTTTGGCTAAAGGAATATAAAAGGAAGTTGAAGGCAAAAGAGTATTGTGAAGAAATGGGAGACAAAATTTTTAAAAAGAAAAAGAAAAGGAAATAAAGAAACAGAAAAAGTTGCAAAAAGGCCCAATACCTAGTACTTGAGGATGCACCATCCACTTCCTAATCAGAGCAGATTCATGATAGGCCACAGCTGCAGTTTCTGTTTCCCTCTCAGCCTGGGAAATACCAGGAAAAGGGGAAGGAAATGGTGATACACCTGGAAGACACCCAGTCACTGCTGTTGCAGGATTCATAGCCTGGGGTTCAGCTGTTGAGTGCTGCTCTCCCCTGCTCCATGGGGCAGGGATTGTTTCCCCCAGGGTTCAGAAGCACAGTGGAGGGAAGGAGAGGGTCACTCTGCTGATGTCCTTCTCTAGATTCAAGAGGCACTGAATAAAAACCACTGACTCTGTCTCAGTGTTTGCTTCAGAGACACCACCGACAGTCACTGAATTCTTATTGTGTGAATCCTGGTTTCTCCTCTGCTGTCACAGTTATGGAAAGTCCTCTCTGTCCACTTCAGACATCAAAGTCTGTCAGCTTCAATTTTTTGAGATCTTGGTTGATTAAGGAATGGAAAAAATTGTTTTCCAAGATAAATTAGTTCTTTTTTATACATGACTGAAGAAGGTTTGGTGTGGGTATTTTCTAACAGTGGAATCTGTTATCAAGTCTCAAAACTAAAAATTCAAGTTAAAATGAACCATCCCTGACATGTGGTGCACATGTGTAAAGGGGAAACTGTGTGAGAGTAGCATGAAAATGACTCACTTTTACTTGTCTTCTCCTCTGTAATTTGAACTCAGTAGCCTCAAAGGGTTCCATGCCTGCCCCTTGCTAAAGTGCCTTCTGACTGTCTGGGGAAGGTGAGGGGCATCCCCATCAGGTCTCTGTGCAAGTCAGTGGGCCAGTTTTCTGTGGGCCTCAGAATGCCCAGGAATGTGGGTGGTAGCCTATGGTAGTTAATCTGAACTGATTGAAGGTTAGCTGATTGGGCAGAGAATCAGTGGGCTCAATCTGTGAGCAGTCGAAGCAAAGTGACTCAGGAATGAATGAGAGAAATCTGAAAGTTTTCAGAATCAAAACACAGTCACTTGTATCAACTCAACCAGAAGAAGTCAAGAATCCCAGGAAGTTAAGAGGAGAAGATTCTTATGTCTGATCACCTGACAGTAACTTTCACAACTGTAGAGCCACAAGCTTGAACAGAGCAAAGATGGTCCTCACCTCCGTCAGCCTGAATCCTAAATGCCTGACTAACTCACCCTTGTGGTGTCCACATGCATTGTCCCCTGGATTTATGATGTATGCAGACTACTTCATTCTGACTCTAGCTAAGGAAATACTAAGACCAATTCTAAGGTCTAAGCCTGTAGGTGTATCCCGAACTGTTTCAAATGTTCGGGTCACATCTAGCCTACAATTCCTCTCCCTCCACCTGCCTTTTGCTCACTTACTGTCACTGTTTTTCCTGCCCTTGATGTTGGAACTCTCCTTCAATATCATCATTATCTTCAGTCTTTTATGACCTGGAAATCCATGGATATTTGCCTTAAATTAACTTTTTGTTCCTCTTAGAAACCAATGTACAAGATTATCCATTCTCAACCAATATAGAAGTAATATATAAAATATAATGTTGAAAGTCATGGAGGATTCAATCTTTCTGGCATTTATTTTATTTTTAAAGTTATTTTTATTAGCTTGTATTAGTTGTACAAATGAAAGGTTTCATTGTGATACTTCCATACATGCATATAATGTACTTTGATCATAATCAACTCCTCTAACTAGTTCTTATTCCTCTTCTCCTACCTCCTTTTCTAATTTTCTTGCAAAATTTTAAAAGAGGGTTTCATTATGGCTTTTAATAAGTGCTTACAATGTACTTTAATCATATTCTCCCTCCACTACATCTCTTCCCCTCCCAACTCCCACTGGTCCTTCTCCCACAGTCTCTCTTTAATGTTTCATACTGTATTTTCTTTATTCATTCATCTGTTGATGGGCACCAAGGCTGATTCCATCATTTGGTTGTTGTGAATAGTGATGTTATGATAATGTATGTGTAGGTATCTCTGTTGTATGCTGATTTACATTCCTTCAGATGGATTCCCAGGAGTGCTGTAGCAGGTTCATATGTTTGCTTTATTTTTAGTTTCTGAGGACCCTCCATACTGACTTACATAGTGATTGCACTAATTTACATTCCTACCAACAGTATAAAAGTATTCCTTTTTCCCTATACCATTTCTAGCATTTGTTATTTGTTTTCTTGATGATTGCCATTCTGAGTGAGGTGAGATAGAAGCTCAGTGATGTTTAGATTTGCATTTCCTTTCTGGCTAAGGATGTTTTCATTGTACTTCTTTTTAAAACTGTTCAGTTAATTTGCTCATTTTTAACTTGGATTATTGTTTCCTTGGTGTTTGACTTTTTGAGCTCTTCATTTCATTTTGGATATTAATCCCTTGTCACATGAACGGCTGGAAAAAAGTTCCTCCCATTCTGCAGGTTGTCTCTTTAGTCTCATAGTTTGACATGCAAAAGATTTTAAGTAAGAGGTAATCTCATTTGTCAATTCTTGCTCTTAGTTCCTGAGCTCTTTGAATCCTATTCAGAAAGTCATTACTCATGCCTGTGTCTCCAAATATTTTCCTTATGCTTTCTTCCAGTAATTTCAAAATGTTAAATCTCACATTTAGACCTTTGATCCATTTTGAATTAATTAAAAATCAATCACAGGGTGAAAAAGAGGGATGCACATGTGGACATGTGCACTATTTTTGCAGCACCATTTGTTGATCAGGTTATCTTTTCTCTAACATATTTTTTGCACTTTCATGGGGAATTGGATGGTTAGGGGCATGGATTTATTTTTGGGCCCTTTATTCTCTCCCATTGGTCTACATGTCTGTTTTTGTTCCAATACCATGATGGTTTTGTTACTTTGGTTCTGTGGTATAATTTGAAGTCTGGTAATATGATTCCTTGTACCTTGCTCCTTTTGCTTAGAATTGTTAGGGCTTTTATAGGTGTTTGGCTTCCTTATAAAGTTTTGCATTGTTTTTTCTATGTCTGTGAAAAATGTCTTTGGGATATTGATGGGTATTGCATTGAATCTGTGTAGTCATTCTCACAATATTAGTTCTACCAAAAGGATGCAATGTTTATCTAAAAATTATTATTAGTGTGACAGGAAGATTATTTTGGAAGAGGAAGAGGACCACTGGGACAGAGGAGAGGGGACAAGAGAGGGTAATGAAGGGATGAACATGATCAAAGTGCATTATATACATGTACAAAACTGTCACAATGAAGCACACTGGCTGTTCTGCTGAGAAGACTGCTCAGGAAAGAGGAGAGGGAAGAGTGGTGGCCCCACCACAGCACCAGACTCTCCTTAGTTGTGCAGATTCTTTGGCCAAGAGCAGGGCTTTGGGGTGGCCAGTGTCAGCTTGGAGTTCTCTCTGGGGTGGTAGCTGCTACTGCTGTTCTGCTATTTCTTTTGCTGCTATTGCTTCTGCCCTGGGCCTCAGGTAGCTACTAGTGAGGGCATTCATGGGGTAGGCAAGAAGGGATAGGAGAGATGGGGGTGCAGAAGAAGATGCTGCTTTCACAGCTGGGGGGACCCATGATACAGGATGAAACATTTATCAGGACAAATCTTGGTGCTGATGATCTCTGTTGAAATTTCTCAGTCTTCAGTCTCAAAATGAACAGCAAATTATGTATAAACTAATGGGAGAGGAGGAGATTCATTTGCAAAGTAAAAAGGGCAGCACTGAAGAAATTGTAACCACACATCATGCAAAGGAGGACCATGAAAAGGCAGATCCTTTCCAGTTTTAACTTCAAAGTAATAAGGCAGGTATCATTTGGAACGATTTTCTTCATTTAAAAATATCTCAGGTTCTGTTGCTAGACAGCTTCATGCCATGAAGATATCAAAGATGGCCACACTGGAAGTTTAGGACCTGAACTGAACAAAAATGGAATGTGGTATTTTGGTGGAGGTTAATCATTCTTTTATTTCAAATTGTATTATACTTTTCAAACTAAAGGGAAGCTGTGTCTTATTGTGTGTCTTCTCAAAGCACAAGATTTTTTTTACCTGCTTATCCAAAGAGATGATATTCACAGATGTCGAATTCTACTTGGCTGAACTTACTCTCAATTTAGAACATTATGTAGCCTGGGAATAATCTACAGAGACTTAAAACTGGAAAATGTATTTCTTGATGAAGAAGGTCATATCAATTAACAGATTTTGGTCTAAGGAAATAGTGTGTTGACCATGAAGGGAAGACTTATTCTTTCTGCATATTTCTGGAAACATCTCCAGAAGTATCTAATCATAGATGTCATAGTCAGAATGCCAACTAGTGGTCTTTTGGTGTGTTATGTTTGAAATACTCAGTAATACACCCACCACTTTCTAAGAAAAATATTGAAAAGAAACAATGACTTTGACTCTTCAAGACAAACTCAGGATGCCACAGTTTTATGAGTGCTTTTCAAATGAAATTTTGCAAACAGATTAGGTACATGGCCAGATGCAGTTGAAGAAATTGAAAGACATTCATTTTTCTCAACAGTAGATTGGAATAAAATGTGTTCCCCTGATGTAATGCTCTGTCATCATTCTGATATTCTTTTCCTAAATGTAAACCTATAGTTTTATTATTTCAAAAACTGAGAGTATGGTATGAAGTTTACACTTACACAAAATTTCCCCTAAAATTAAGACCCTATGGAAAAACATTCACAAGGCCACAATTGCTTTTTAGGTAAAAACCATACATACCTGTCTTTATGACTCTGAAGATGCACTTGGCACAGTCCTATTCTTGGATAGCACAGCAAGCCTCCTTTTGGTAAGGGCCTCCCCAATGGAAGATCACCCTTCATCCCCATTTTTACCTTCTAGAATGATCCTGAGAGAAGCTGTGCAGGTCACTAAAACATCTCTTATGGAATGGAAATGGAAAAGTGATGTGGTCTCTTAGAGTGACAGTCTTACTGGACCACATAATGAGAAATTGTACATAAAGGGCCAGAAAGTGAACTTGAATGTAACAAAGGGAAGGTCAGAGGAGGATCAGGGTAGATGTGCAGAGCTCTGTAGTCTTGGTTGTTGAAACAAATGATTGAAAGAACAAAAATTGATGGGATTCCTACATATTTCTGGTATATGACAGAAGGAGTCCTTCTATAATGGAAGTTAAGTTGTAGGTTAGAGCCATAAGAAAGCAAGAGCAGGAAGGTTTTCAGGACTGGGAAGGTCTGGAGTCCTGAATGGTAGCAGCCCTGAACACAGAGTGGGGAAGGGGTGCAAAAGTTTCCCAGGATTCCTTTGACTTGCCAGAGCAATGCAGAAGACAATCCTGTGACTACAATGAGTCAAACAGGGTGAAAAACCTTTTCTCTTACATGTGTCATGACTACTTTCAAAGTAACCATTAGAAATGAAGATCTTCTAATTCACCTAAAACAGGTTTCCCTATTTGGGTTAAAAGGGGAAAAGAGAGGAGTAGAAATCTTGACTTTTGTAGAGCTTTTGGATTCTAGTGACCAAGTGACAATAATTCTAAGCCCTACAGGGGAAGGGGCAATCTGGTGGCATTGGGACTTTATGAATTGAATGCAGCAACCCACAGCAGACTGGTTCACATGTGTGTATGTGTGGGGCCTTTGGGACCATTTCAGCAGGCAATGATGATGATTCCAATCACTGAATATGCCAAAGATACCCACATAATCTGTATTTAGCAAAAAATATCACTGCTGTTACAGGGGACATGCCGCCTCCCACAAAGGACTGGAGCCATAACAGGGTAGTGCGTCCACTCCTGCCCACCATAAAAGTTACTCAAGCTTCAACAGGTTATTCAACAAAAGCAGTGCCTTATTCCAGGCAAAGAAAAGTTCTTTACCCTGTTGACACAGGAGCCATGACAAGCAGGAGTGTTATGCTCCACCTTTTTGCAATTTAACAGTCTAGTGTGTTCCATAAGAAAGGCCCAAAGGGCCTTAGCTGGCGGTAGACTACCACAGATTGGATGCCAACCTAACACCTTGGTTCCTATATAACTCAAGAACCCTGTACCCATGGAGGCCACATAGGAAACTGGTATGACTGTCACTAATGTACTTTTCTCCATCTCTCTGGGAGATGAAGGTCAGGACAAATTGTGTCCATGTAGAATAGTCTGTAGGATTCCTACAGATTGATACCTCAGGTCCCTTAAAATATGACACCAGTGAGCAGGGCTAGACCTGCAGCAAACCCAATTACACCAAAAATACTTGCCACCTACCATTGCTAGCCTGGCTAAGAAATGAACTGACCAGGCCCTATGGGAGCTCATAGCCATTACAACTCATGGGAGCTATGTTTATCCCTGATAAAATCCAGGGATTTGCTCAAACAACATAGTTACTGGGAGCTACATAAGTTAGTAATCAGAGGAATAGTCCTAATAAAGGCAAATGAACCTGCTGCTCTTCACAGCTGCCACAATAAGAAAGAAGCGCAACATTTGGTAAGCCTGCCTGGTGGTTGGTGACAATATGTATGGTATCTGGGTATTCTTTGGATACCTTTAATATCTGAAATTGTGAGTCAAGTTGGTCTTTTCTCCTTATGAGTTGATTATCTCAGGAATTTTGTCACAGCATCACATTTGAGTATCTGTGTCTGGAGTATGTTGCTTAACACAATATCCTTCAGTTCCATTTATTTTGTTGCTAATGACAAGATTCATTCTTATTTATGGTTGAATAATACTCTATTGTATATACTTACCACACTTAAAAAAATCTATTCATCTGTAAATGAGAAGCTAGGCAGATTTCATTTATTGACTATTTTTAATGGTGTCACAATGAACATGGATTTGCAGATGTCTCTTTTGTATGCTGACATCATTTCTTCTGACTATATACCAACAAGTATAATACCTGAATCATATGACATCTGTATTTGTAGTTTTTTAAGATACCTCCATACTGTTTTGCATAGTGGTTAATATTATAATATAAGAAATTATGTATAAAACTTCCTTTTTTCTCCCCATTCTTGCCTGCATCTATTGCTTTTGTTTTGTTGATAATAGCTATTCTAACTATGGTGAGATGATATTTCAATGTTTTTGGTTTGTAGTTCCCTAATGCCAGTAACACTGAGCATTATTTATTGGCCATTTGTTTTTCTTCTTTTGAACAGTTTTATTCACACTTTTTGCCCAAGTTTTAATTGGATTACTTTTTGTTTTCATTGTTAAGCTTTTTGAGTTCTTTACATATTCTGGATATTAGCCCTGTGTCAGATGACTTGCTGACAAATATATATATATATATATATATATATATATATATATATATATATATATATATGTATATAGTGTAGCTGTACTTACATATAACAAAACAGACTTTATGATAAGAAAACAGTAAGAAGACACAAACAAAGTCACTATATAAAGATCCAGGAACAAATTAATCAAGAAGATAAAGTGATCATAAATAATCTATATGCACCTAGCATCAGAGCACCCAATTTTTATAAAACAAACATTATTGGATTCTAACAAAATGATAGTGGGGATTTTAATACAACATTCTCACAAATGAATAGCTCATCCAGAGAAAAAGTCAGCAAATGTCAGAGCTAAACTATCCCATAAATGGAATGATCTGGCAGACATTAATAGAACATTCCACCTAACAGCAGCAGAACACACATGCTTTCCATCTGCTCATGGAACTTTCTCTAGGATAAACCCTATATTAAGCCATAAGCAAGTCTGGACTAACTGAAAACAATTAAAATTTATATTGCATCTTTTCTGATCACAGTGGAATGAAATTATAATTCAAAAGGAAAACTTTGGAATTTATACAAATAACTTGAGGCTGACTCATACACTTCTGAACAAACAGTAACTCACTGAGGAAATCAGGAGGGTAATTCCTGTGGCCATTTGTTCTAAGGGAGAAAAACTTTCTCCTTTAAGATACGGACAATTAACCTTAGTTAAGAGTACTGAAATTCCCAAGTGAGCAGAGAATTAACTATGTGAAGGAAGGTGCACCAAGTTCATGAAGTAGTAACAAAGTGAGCTGTCAAGTTCCTGTGAGGAAAAACAAGGCAGCATGGTCCTAAAGCAGCACGTCATATACTGGCTGACACCAGAGCAGCACAAAATTATCTTTTCTGTTTATTAATAGTATGACATGGCTCCCTGGCTTTCTGGTCTCTTTCAGGATATCTATATGCAAGCACTTAGTCTGGTCTATCAATAATAATAAAACAGTATCCTATCCAGTCTACATTTTATGGGGAGGACATTTTTGCATTGGTAAAATTTATAATTTGCCAAAAATATGAAGTAAGTAAATTTTCTACTTGCCTTTCCAAACTTCTTCCAGAAGAACTAGTTATTATCTATAGGTAAGTTTGGTTATGTTGTTGAGAATACTCAATTCAGGCTACATGAAAAAAATCAATTTATAAAAATATTATAAACCAATAATAAAACAATGAATATGGAGCAATCTATAGTCTAACACTAACACTATTCTAGCTTACTGATAAGATTGGATATTATTTTTTACTTTTATGCTTTCCTGAGTATTGTGAACTAATTTTGTCATAGCCATCTATCTGATAAGGGGTTAATATCCAAAGTATGTATGGAACTCACACAACTCAATAGAAAAAAATCCCTAACATGATCGAAAACTGGACAATAAGCTTGAGTAGACATGTTTCAAAAGAAGAAATTGTCAACAGGCATTTGTAAAAGTGCTCAGCATCACTAATCATCTGTGAAATACAAATCAAAGCCATAATGTGATATCACCTTATCTCTGTTAGGATGACTGACCATTATCAAAAAGTCAAAAGATAATAAATGTTGGTTGAGGATGTGGACAAAGGAACAGCAATTATAAAAAAACAGTATGAAAATTCCATTAAAAGCTTTGAGTTTCTAATGCTTCTTTGTTTGTTCTAGCACTTGCTAGCTGATCTTAGGTAACTTAAAGATCACCCACCTAACCACTCTGGAAAACAATTTGGAGGCTACTTAAAAAGCTAGACATTGATCTACCATTTGATCCAGCAATACCACTCTTGGGGATATACCCAAAAGAATGTGACACAGGTTACTCCAGAGGCACCTGCACACCCATGTTTATTGTGGCACTATTTACAATAGCCAAGTTATGAAAACAGCCAAGATGCCCCCCACCAACGAATGGATTAAGAAAATGTGGTATCTATACACAATGGAATTTTATGCAGCCATGAAGAAGAACAAAATGTTATCATTCGCTGGTAAATGGATGGAATTGGAGAATATCATTCTGAGTGAGGTTAGCCTGGCCCAAAAGACCAAAAATTGTATGTTCTCCCTCATATGTGGACATTAGATCAAGGGTAAACACAACAATGGGATTAGACTTTGAGCACATGATAAAAGCAAGAGCATACAAGGGAAGGGTGAGGATAAGTAAGACACATAAAAAATTAGCTAGCATTTGCTGCCCTTAACGCAGAGAAACTAAAGCAGATACCTTAAAAGCAACTGAGGCCAATAGGAAAAGGGGACCAGGAACTAGAGAAAAGGTGAGATCAAAAGAATTAACCTAGAAGGTAACACACATGCACAGGAAATTAATGTGAGTCAACTCCCTGTATAGCTATCCTTATCTCAAACAGCAAAAACCCTAGTTCCTTCCTATCATGGTTTATACTCTTTCTACAACAAAATTAGAAATAAGGACAAAATAGTTTCTGCTGGGTATTGAGGGGGTGGGGAGGAGAGGGAGGGGGCAGAGTGGGTGGTAAGGGAGGTGGTGGGGGCAGGGGGGAGAAATGACCCAAAGCCTTGTATGCACATATGAATAAAAAAAAAAGATCACCCACCTAAGCACTAAATTTCTCTACCACATGAATGTGAAAGAGAGCAATAGCTACTTTATATTTTTCTGAGATTTAAATTGGTGATCCAACAAGATCACCTGAAACTATACTGGTATAGGAAGTGAATGCAGAATGCTTATTAACTACAATGCTCCTCACCATCCTCATTGTTTCTTTCGGTACATACCAGTTATGTTGTCTTTTGACAAACATCATCACACCAAGCTAAGTGGCTATTGTTTTTTCCACCTGAAGCAAGATCCTATCTTTCATTTTCTATGTATTTATTGTGCATAGCATAAACATACTCCTTTTTTCTGAAAGTGCTGAGAATAGAATTCAGGGCTATGCCAGACAAGCATTCTAACACTTGAGCTATACCCCTAGCCCTAACATATCCCACCTGTTTTGGTAAAGAAAAGAAATGGTTTGTTTCCCCTGCATTACTGATTCTAAATCCTCTTTGGGAAGAAATATTTCTGATATATTTAAGAGTGTCTAGAGCTAGCAGAGTAGCTCAAGGGGTAGAGTGCCTGCCTTGCAAGAGTGTCTAATACTAGTAGATAAAAAATGAAAACTGTCAACATATCTCCATATTCTGCTTTCATTTCACAAGGGATGCTATGGTCATAAATTTTCAGAAGGAGAAAAACTACACTCTGAGGTTAATCCTCCATCTCCCCCTATTCCTCACCTTCACTCCTTTCCTGATCACTAGCTGGTAGTGCTGCTTTACCTTCATCTTGGCTTCTAAGTACAGACTATGGCCTCAAGGAACAGAGAACATTTCTCTGGAAATGATTTCCATCAGGGGCTTTGAAAGCTTCTTCAGCTCATCCTGGCAGTATTTGAGGGATACCTCTTCATTCTTCTTCACAAAACCTTCCTTCTTTTTCTATGTGGTGCCCTGCCAAGGTGATTTAGGGAAAGACAACAGACAGAGGCTGTTAGAGGAGGGCCCTACAGTGATCCCCTTGGAAGGAGCAGGACAAAGGCCTCATAATGGACTGGAGCATTGGGAAGGAGCCAGGGAACTTACTTTACTCCCGTTCTGGTCAATTCTATCATCTCCCATGGTTTCAGGCTTAACACTTGTAAAAATGACATAGCTGGGCAATATGTGATCTATATAGGATGATTAATAGGGACACAATCCCAGACAATGAACAGGAAAATTTTCAGTTTTGTCTGGAAGTAAAATTTCCTTGAAAATGTGGGTTAGTATGGATGAAAATATACACATGTGAAACCAACTCATCAAGGAGTTAAATGTGAATAGTTTTGAACCCTCCAAGATTTCTTTCAGTGATTGAAGTGTGAGGATACTGGAAGAGATGCTTTTTGTTTATTTGTACTTATAAATTATATTCCAGCTGGATTCCCTCCATATGAATTAACATAATTTTGTCACCTTCAGGACAGGTCCAGTTAGAGTGAGAGACAGACTTTCAGTGAGGGTGCCTCTGGAGAGGTGATTTCAGATGTCCTTGAGAGTTCTCTCTCTTGGTGGGCATCCACACCCTTTGTCATCCCTGGGTCTGTGAATAAGATGGCTATTAATCCTGTGATTGCATTCTGTTATAATATAGGTTGAATGGAGAGGACCCTGTTGGGCATTCCTAATCATGTGAGCCCTCTAAAATACCAGTGTTATCTGGTTGCAGCAGAAAAGGAAATCAGAAAGACAAGAAAGAAAGGACTTAAAGATGGTGAGCTTTTGTACAAATGATGTTTGAAGCTGCTAAGCACAAGATAATTCATTTTGTGCAATAAAAATAATGTATTTTAGAGAAAGGGTGGACTATAGACTGAAGAGCCCTCTTGCCAAGAAAAATTTAGGTTCTCTCTATTATGAAAAGTATGTGAACCTTGGGATGAAGAGAGTGGAAGCTAAGCCTCATTCCGGAAGGTAAGGTGTCAGGATAAGTAAATGCTAAAGTGTATTTTACCACCACCCTCTTTTGGAACTCCTGGTTGTCACCCTTGAAGGAGAGTTCCATGAACACCAAAATGGATTCCCTCTTGCAGGCTGCATGCAAGTCCAGTAGCTCCTGGAGCGTGTCTGTGGGGGGCCCCAATCTCTGCATCATCTGCTCAACTGTAATGGTTGGCTGCCTTCTGCACAGCAGGTGAATTCTCACGCTAGGATAGGGTGGTCACTTTGTTCTCCAAACAAGGTACTGTTCCACTGTTGATGGCATCCAAGTAGGTTTTTACCAGTCCTGAATGACATGTAGTTAGGGAATAAACAGAAGGTTCTCACACATTGTGCATGCAAGCTTTTAGGACTAGCATTATAAAAATCACAAAAGTTCTATTTATCCTAAAGTTTGTCTTCTTTTCCTTTCCCCCATTCCTACCTTCTATGCTTCCTTTCATGTTCTCTGAATCAACTTTTGTTTAATAACCAGTGCTTTCTTTGTACATACTTTCTTTGGTGATTCTTAAATTCTCATTACAAAATTAAATTACTGATTGTAACCAATTGATTTTATGACTTCCTGGAAAAATCTTTCTCATTTAAATAAAATGAAAAAGCTTATTAGACAAAGAAAGTAAATTAAGTAACTTGTAATCCCATATGAAAATGCAAGTCCCCTGGAGAAAATATTTCAGAAATTTGAAGACAGCAACAGGGAGTACTGAATCAAGCATTGCCCCTTCTTAGGATGGGGACTCCATAATTACAAAGGCTACCAATCCTCTTGAAATTTTTTTCTCAAGAAAATTGCATGGGATTCATTGCTTTTTGTTTATTTTCTGACTGGTGTCTATTCATAAAATATCTGCTATGTTCTCACTGAGAAAAACTGATCCTATGGGATTTCTCTTCATCTTGCAGGATTCATTTTGCAGGTACCTTAGTGGTAGTTTGTTCTTATGTCTTCAGCATATTAGTTTGTTTTTCTTGATGTATTCATCTTTAATAAATGTTCATACATGGTTGGTCACTGGTAGTTTATGCCTGTAAGTCTAGCTACTTGGAAAGCTGAAATAAGGAGGATCACAGTTTGAGCCCAGACTGGGCAATGGTTTGCGAGATATAATCTCCAAGAAACAAAACAAAACAAAGCAAAACCACCACTAACAAAACCCAGAGCAAATTAGTTCAAGTGGTAGAGTGCCTACTTTGCAAGCACAAAGCCCTGATTTCATACTCCTGCCCTACAAAAAAAAATAGCAAATAGAAATTTTAATTAAAACAATGCATTTGTACGTATAGCATCAGCATCTACTTTTCCACATTCCTTTTCAGAAACAAACAAAAAAAATTGACAACCCCCCTACCCCAAGAACCATAGCCTTGCCACACATTCTGAACCTCAAGGACATGGTTTGGGACACAGGAAACTCAAGATTTCCAGTGACAATGATTCCACTTTGATGAGACAATGACAGAACTACTCCTGAGACACAGTCTCCAGGATTGGAGGCTGAGGGACTAACACCAAAATTATTAAGACTGAAACTTTATTGCATTTGAACTTGGAGATATTTTTCTTTTTTTTATCCTCTATCTGTCTCTCTAATGCCTGTTTAGCTTACTGTTGACTAGTACACTATCTCTCCCTGTTTATAACTTGGACACTGTTTTTTTGTTTGTTTGTTTTACTAGTTTGTTTATTTGTCTTTCCCTTTTTCTTTACCTTCTTTGCTTTCCCTCTCCTCTTACCCTTCCATTCTAAATATCACCATTGTTATTATTACAAGCTAGAAAATACTTAATTGCACACAGTACAGGGACAGTAACAACACCAAGGGCAATGATGGGAAGACAGAAAAAACAGGGAAACCAGTTTCCCCACAGCAAAAAATTAGTACAGGAACCAGAGGGAAATGAAGAAAACAGATACTCAGATCCAGACTCCAACAAAATGAAGATGAACTATGCCAAAGAACCCAATGAAGCCCACAAGAATAATCTGAAAGAAGAAATCATCCAAATAATCAATGAGAATTTTATAGAGATGATACT
This sequence comes from Castor canadensis, assembly GCF_047511655.1. Lineage (NCBI taxonomy): Eukaryota > Metazoa > Chordata > Mammalia > Rodentia > Castoridae > Castor > Castor canadensis. Next base: position 64,185,076 of record NC_133393.1, on the reverse strand, counting down.
GGATATGGTCAACCAAAATGTACAGGAGAAACTCAAGAAATTCCAAGACAGCAAAAACCGAGAATTTGAGAAAGCACAAGAAGAAATAAAAGAAACAATAGAAGCACTGTATAAACACCAAAGTGAAACAAAGAACATGATTGATAAAGAGATAAATGAACTCAGGACGAAAATAGACAACATTAAAGAGGAAGGGACTCAGGATATGGAAAACCTCAGAAAAAAGAATGAAACAGATTTGCAAAACAAAATGGAAGGCCAATCCAGCAGAATAGAACAAACAGAAGACAGAATGTCAGAATTTGAAGAAGAAATGGTAATTAAAGGAAAAACTGAAGAACTATTACTTAAACAACTCAAGACCTGTGAAAAGAAAATGCAAGAACTCACTGACTCCACCAAAAGACCAAACCTGAGAATCATGGGCATTGAAGAAGGAGAAGAGGTGCAAGCAAAGGGAACACACAATATATTCAACAAAATAATTACAGAAAATTTCCCAAATCTAGAGAAATCTAAGCCCATACAGATGCAAGAGGCCTGCAGAACACCAAACAGACCAGATCAAAATAGAACCACCCCACAGCATATTGTCATTAAAACAACAAAGACTCGAGAAAGAATATTGAAGGCTATAAGAGAGAAAAAAACAAATAACATACAAAGGTAAACCCATCAAAATCACAGCAGACTTCTCAACAGAAACATTAAAAGCAAAAAGAGCTTGGGGTGAGATCGTCCGGGCACTGAATGAAAATAACTTCAACCCTAGGATACTCTACTCAGCAGAACTATCATTCAAAATAGATGGAGCAATAAAAGTCTTCCATGATAAGCAGAAACTAAAACAATATGTGACCACAATGCCACCACTACAAAAGATTCTGCAAGGGATTCTGCACACAGAAAGTGAAACCCAACATAACCATGAAAGGGCAGGCAGCACCAAACTACAGGAAAAGAAAAAGCAAGAAAGTAGAGAGTAACCTCGATTTAGGTACACACAATCAAACCTTCAAACAACTAAGACAACTAAATGACAGGAATCACTACATACCTATCAGTACTAACACTTAATGTTAATGGACTTAATTCCCCATCAAAAGGCACCTTTTGATGAATTGGATTAAAAGGAAAGATCCAACAATTTGTTGCTTACAGGAGACCCATCTCACCGACAGAAATAAGCATAGGCTTAGGATGAAAGGCTGGAAAAGATTTACCAAGCCAATGGCCCCCGAAAACAGGCAGGAGTAGCAATATTTACCTCTGACAAAGTAGACTTCAAATTTACATTGATCAAATGAGATAAGTAAGGACATTCCATACTAATAAAAGGGGAAATAGACCAAAAGGAAATAACAATTATCAACCTATATGCACCCAATGTCAATACACCCAATTTCATCAAACACACCATGAAGGACCTAAAAGCATATATTAACGCCAACACAGTGATCATGGGACACTTTAACACCCCATTATCATCAAAAGATAAGTCATCCAAACAAAAACTCAAAAAGAAATCCTAGATCTAAAATATACCATAGATCAAATGGACCCAGTTGATGTCTACAGAACATTTCATCGAAATTCTACACAATATACATTCTTCTCAGCAGCCCATGGAACATGCTCCAAAATAGATCATATCCTAGGGCACAAAGCATGCCTCAGCCTATACAAGAAAATAGAAATTATACCATTCATTCTATCTGATCACAATGCAATAAAACTAGAACTCAACAACAAAAATAAAGACAAAAAACATGCAAACAGCTGGAAACTGAATAACTCATTGCTTAATGAACAATGGGTCATTGATGAAATAAAAGAGGAAATTAAAAAGTTCCTGGAAGTCAATGAAAATGAAAACACAACCTACTGGAACCTATGGGACACAGCAAAGGCAGTCGTGGGAGGAAAGTTTATAGCCATGAGTGCATATATTAAAAAGACTGAAAGATTTCAAATCAATGACCTAGTGATTCATCTCAAATTCCTAGAAAATCAAGAACAAGCAAATCCCAAAACAAATAGAAGGAGAGAAATAATAAAAATAAGAGCTGAAATGAATGAAATAGAAACCAAAAAAACCATACAAAGAATTAATGAAACAAAAAGTTGGTCCTTTGAAAAAATAAACAAGATTGACAGACCCCTGGTAAACCTGACAAAATGAGGAGAGAAAAAAACCCCAAATTAATAGAATCAAGAATGCAAAAGGGGAGATAACAGCAAACACCATGGAAGTCCAGGAAATCATCAGAGACTACTTCAAGAACCTATATTCAAATAAATTTGAAAATCTTAAAGAAATGGATAGATTTCCAGATACATATGATCATCCAAATCTGAACCAAGAGAATATTAATCACCTGAATAGATCTACAAGACAAAATGAAATTGAAGCAGCAATCAAGAGTCTCCCAAAAAAGAAAAGTCCAGGACCTGATGGATTCTCTGCTGAATTCTATCAGACCTTTAAAGAAGAACTGATACCAACCCTCCTTAAACTGTTCCACAAAATAGAAAGGGAAGGAAAGCTGACTAACACATTTTATGAAGCCAGTATTACACTTATCCTGAAACCAGGCAAAGACACCTCCAAAAAGGAGAACTATAGGCCAATCTCCTTAATGAACATTGATGCAAAAATCCTCAACAAAATAATGGCAAACTGAATTCAACAACACATCAAAAATATTATTCACCACGACCAAGTAGGCTTCATCCCAGGAATGCAAGGGTAGTTCAAGGTATGTAAATCAATAAATGTAGTAAACCACATTAACAGAGCAAAGACAAAAACCACTTGATCATCTCAATAGATGCAGAAAAAGCCTTTGATAAGATCCAACACAATTTCATGATAAAAGCTTTAAGAAAACTAGGAATAGAAGGAAAGTACCTCAACATTATAAAAGCTATATATGACAAACCTACACCATCATTATACTTAACGGAGAAAAACTGAAACCATTCCCTCTAAAGTCAGGCACTAGACAAGGATGTCCACTATCTCCACTCCTATTCAACCTAGTACTGGAATTCCTATCCAGAGCAAGTAGGCAAGAAGAAGGAATAAAAGGAATACAAATAGGTAAAGAAGGTGTCAAAATATTCCTATTTGCAAATGATATGTTCCTATAACTTAAAGACTCAAAAAACTCTACTCAAAAATTCCTAGACACCATCAAGAGCTTTAGCAAGGTAGCAGGATATAAAATCAACATAGAAAAATCATTAGCATTTCTATACATTAATAATGAACAAACTGAGAAAGAACATATGAAAACAATTCCATTTACTATAGTCTCAAAAAAAATCAAATATCTAGGTGTAAACTTAACAAAGGATGTGAACGACCTCTACAAGGAAAACTATAAGCTTCTGAAGAAAGAGATTGAGGAAGACTATAGAAAATGGAGAGATCTCCCATGCTCATGGATTGGTAGAATCAACATAGTAAAAATGTCTATACTCCCAAAAGTAATCCACATGTTAACGCATATCCCAGCAAAATCCTAATGACATTCATTAAAGAGATTTAAAAATCTACTGTTAAATTTATATGGAAACACAAGTGGCCACGAATAGCCAAGGTAATACTCAGTAAAAAGAACAACGCTGGAGGTATCACGATATCCAACTTCAAACTATATTACAAAGCAATAGCAATAAATACAGCATGATACTGGCACAAAAACAGACATGAAGACCAGTGGAACAGAATAGAGGACCCAGATATGAAGCCACACAACTATAACCAACTTGTCTTTGACAAAGGAGCTAAAAATATACAATGGAGAAAATACAGCCTCTTCACAAAAACCACTGGGAAAACTGGTTAGCAGTCTGCAAAAAACTGAAACTAGATCCATGTTTATCAACCTATACCAATATTAACTCAAAATTGTTCAGGGATCTTAATATCAGACCCCAAACTCTAAAGTTGGTACAGGAAAGAGTAAGAAATACTCTGGAATTAATAGGTATAGGCAAGAACTTTCTCAATGGAACCTCAGCAGCTCAGCAACTAAGAGATAGCATAGATAAATGGGACTTCATGAAACTAAAAAGCTTCTGCTCAACAAAAGAAATGGCCTCTAAACTGAAGAGACCACCCACAGAGTGGGAGAAAATACTTGCCAGCTACACATCAGATAAAGGACTGATAACCAGAATATTTAGGGAACTTAAAAAACTAAATTCTCCCAAAATTAATGAACCAATAAAGAAATGGACAAGTGAGCTAAACAGAACTTTCTCAAAAGAAGAAATTCAAATGGTCAAAAAACACATGAAAAAATGCTCACCATCTCTAGCAATTAGGGAAATGGAAATTAAAACCACACTAAGATTCCACCTCACCCCTGTTAGAATAGCCTTCAATAGCAACACCACTAACAAAAGGTGTTGGTGAGGATGTGGGGAAAAAGGAACCCTCTTACACTGTTGGTGGGAATGTAAACTAGTACAACCACTCTGGAAAAAAATTTGGAGGCTACTTAAAAATCTAAACATTGATCTACCATATCATCCAACAATACCACTCTTGGGGATATACCCAAAAGAATGTGACACAGGTTACTCCAGAGGCACCTGCACACCCATGTTTATTGCAGCACTATTCACAATAGCCAACTTATGGAAACAGCCAAGATGCCCCAATACTGACGAATGGATTAAGAAAATGTGGGATTTATACACAATGGAATTTTATGCAGCCATGAAGAAGAACAAAATATTATCATTTGCCGGTAAGTGGATGGAATTGGAGAACATCGTTCTGAGTGAGGTTAGCCTGGCCCAAAAGACCAAAAATCATATGTTCTCCCTCATATTCAGACATTAGATCAAGGGCAAACACAGCAAGGGGATTGAACTGGATCACATGATAAAGCTAGAACACACAAGGAAGGTATGAGGATAGGTAAGACACCCAAAAAACTAGATAGCATTTGTTGCCCTCAACGCAGAGAAACTAAAGCAGATACTTTAAAGCAACTGAGGCCAATAGGAGAAGGGGCCAGGAACTAGAGAAAAGGTTAGTTCGAGAAGAATTAACTTAGAAGATAACACACATGTGCAGGAAATCAATGCAAGTCAACTGCCTGTATAGCTACCCTTATCTCAACTATCAAAAACCCTTGGTCCTTCCTATTATTGTTCTTACTCTCTCTTCAACAAAATTAGAGATAAGGGCAGAATAGTTTCTGCCTGGCAGCGAGGGGTAAGGGGAGGTAAGGAAGGGAACTGGGCGGGGGTAAGGGAGGGGCAGGGGGAAGGTGGGTGAAATGACCCAAACATTGTATGCACATATGAATAAAATAAAAATTTTTTAAAAAGTGTGCAACTCAAAAATACAAAACAAAAAACAAAATAAAATATCACGCTTGTAATCCTATTCAGAAGGCAGAGATCAGGATTAAAGCCTTCCTGGGCAAATTAGTTTGCAAGACACTACCTCAAAAACTCCCATCACAAAAAAGGTTTGTGGAGTGTCTCAAGTAGTAGGCTCTGAGTCAAACCCAAGAACTACGATAAATAAATAAAAATAAAATGTCAGAAAGTCCTTTCTCATATTGCCATCTCATGTCAGAAATGGGACATAGTCTCTAAACTATAGTAATTGTATCTATATTCTGTTAAAAGCAGTCCATTTGGGTTACATTTTGATGATAACTGAGATCTGTAAGATCTGTAAGACAATTTTTAATTTCACAATTTATTTTTTAATTTAATTTAATTTTATGCTATCTTTTATTAGCATATATTAGTTGTACAGGGGATTTCATTGGAACATTTACATATGTGCTTACAATGTATTTTAATTAGATTCATCTTTTGCATCATTCTCCTTCATTCTTCCTACCCCCCTTCTTTAAAAAATTTCAATAGGGTACATTGTTCTATTTTCATACAAGTATACAAAGTAAGTGGATTATGTTCTAAGTATGTGCCTTCCTCCCATCCCCATTTTGCAGTAAAGGAAGCCAAGGATCTACTGCTGCTGCTTTCAATTTAGACTAATACAAACTGTGAGAAGACATTGTGACTCATACTAGAAAGACAAAATACCATAACTTTCCTAATTTGAAATATATTTAGTGGGTTTAGCTTATGCTTTTAGTCAGTACAGAATTCAACTCCAGAGCTCAGAGATCTGGATCAAATCCTTAGTATGAAACTGAAGATTTTAACAGATTCCTTTACTGAAACCTCATTTTCATGATTCTTATCATCAACCCATCAAACCCATGCACCTTAGCTAGTTTATCTCCTTGATCCTATTGTCACAGCTTTTGCCATGGAGCATTCCCTAATGGAAAGACTGGATAAACTTACCACTTTCTGCATCTGTTAACTTGCACTGATCACACTGTATATATCTTATCTCCATACCCATCTCTTGGATCTTTACTTTTTTGCTGTAATGTCTGCAATACTGAGCACAGAGCCCTGGATGTAAGCTGCTAGTATATATTTATGAAATTACATCATAAAAAAAATCAAGCAGTTATAGTTACTACGGAAGTTTGAGGAAATGGAGTTTAGTTTCATGATTCATGATTGGATTTGCCGCTTATAGGATTGTGTCACAGAAATTGAATTGAGGTGAAAAATTTGACAGCAAATGGATAATCAAGAGCAGAGAAGATCCTTTGCCTCACCTTTTCTATATCACCCAGGCCCTCGGTGTCCAGAAGGACCAGTGTGTGGTTTGGCTTGGTGGGGTGGGGCAGACACCACATCCAGATGCCCTTGGTTTGAGACCTCACAGTGGATCCGAGGGGAAATCCTGAAAGGGAAAAGCAGAATCAACAAACAGTCACAGCAGAGATTGCAATCAGGAGTTACATTGGGTAATATGGTAGAAATATTTAGCAAACGGCAAGGAAAGTGTGAGCTACCATTTCAGAAGGATAATTAATCCAGTGTGTATTAAAAACTTTCTCAAGAAGCATGTTGTGCCTCTTTATTCATGTTATTCTTCCAAATGCTCAATGTATGTCATGCTACGGAGCTAGTATAAACTCTGTTAACCTATGTACTTTTATCTGACCCTAAAGAGCTCAGTGCTTTATATCTTCTGTTAGAATTCAAACAGTGGGAAGCAACAGCAGCGGACCCACAAACTAGGCATGTGTCCCCCCGATTCCATGCTGCTGTACCACAGGGTCCCAAGGGCCTGGTTCTACCTCAAGGCATAGTTCCTTCCATGTATCTCTATCCAATAGTTTTGCTATTTGCCATGTCTTGGCATCCACTCTTTGTCTCTTCAGAGTATAATTGTGCTAATATCTACCTAGTCATCACAGAGTGTTTTCTCACTTCTTATTAGTGCCTTTTACCATTCCTGTGCAATTTTAAATGCTATGTTAAATGCTCTTCAATTACCTCATGACTGGATGCTATAGTTAGGATCTGGGATAGTCCCCAAAACCACTTTTGATAAAATATTGGTCCCCTGTGTAGTGCTAATGAGAGAGGGTAGAAATTTTAAGAGGTGGGCCTAGTAGGGAGTCTTCAGGTTAGTAATGGTATGCCCTTGAAGTAGCTTATAGGATCTGGGTCTTTTCCTCTTTTATTTTTTCCTCTCTGGCTAACCATGAAGAGCATGATTACTCTGCTGTGTGTTCCCTGGCTTGTGTGCTGTCTTACCACAGGCTGAAAAGCATTGGGGTCAATTGATCACGGAATGAAACTTCCAAAACTGAAAGCAAAATAACTGTTTTATCTTTGTGCCTGACTTATCATAATGATGAAAATTGACTTTCACATCTGTGAGAGCATCATATGTGTCCTCCCAGGACTTGTAAAGGTATATTGGCTTTTGATGGTTTTTTTACTCCCCTTCCCTCCCTTATTTTATTCCTTTTCTTACTCCATTTTAAGCAAACAATGAGCTCTATGTTCTTTGCTTTATCAGTGGGATATAACTGAAGGGAACCAGGAATGATACCTATTGGCTTTTCTTTTCAAAGGCTTAAATCCACTGTTCAGAGGATTTCAGGACCAGTTCCTAGAACTGTTGTGTGATCTATCTTACCTAACAGTCCAAGGTTTTGCCCACCTGTCTTATGGCAATACTTCCTTCTTTCAACTTTGAATAGAAATAGATGTCATAATGTTCCTAGAGGTTCACAGTACAGGATGATTAGGGCATCAATTTCCCACCCTGTGTGAGTTCCTTAAAGAGGGCACATTGTCTGCACTTTTCTGCCTTGTGGTTGGAGCTGATTGTTTGCTGTTTAATACAGAGACAGCTCATGCCCAGTGCTGCCAAATGTAGAAACTATGACATGTAGTGAGAAATCATCACTCTCAGTCATGTGAGGTATCAGCAAAGCAATGCAAGTCACCCACAACAGAGAGCAGCAGTGACCCGTTCCTGTTCATGGAGCTTAACTATGAGTGAATATCATTATTTCTTTTCTTTCTATGTCATGGGAGGTGGAGAGTCATAGTTCAGATGGTTAAAGTATTTTAGGATCAAAATTTAACGGATTTTGTTAACATTGCACTGGGAAATTATCTCATTGTTACCTCATGCTAGCTTGAGTAGAAATTAAAAGCAATACCATTGAAAGCTCCTGTATTATATTTGTCCCATAGGGTTTTCAAAAAATACCTCAGAAACAACCTATTAATTTATTTGATCCTGTTAGGAAATATATCTTTTCTACTGATATTCAAGAATTTCCCTAAAAGAATGATGAAGGCAAATTCTTGTGTATGAGGAATTGGAAGAATAGAAATGGTAAAGAAAGGGGGGTGGAGAGAGAGAGAGAGAGAGAGAGAGAGAGAGAGAGAGAGAGAGAGAGAGATCCCTTGGGATCTTCAGGGATTAATAAATTAACTTTCAATCCATAATGGTACTGGGTCTATCAGCCAGAGAGGAAGGAGAAAACTGTATATATGGGAAAACAGACTTTAAAGATAGAAGCACCAAATAGTATCATGGTAATATTGTCCTAACAGTCAATGCAAAGAAAAAGAGACAACTTAGTAGGAAGAAACAGATGCTTACCAAATAGGGAATACAATATCAAGGAGCTGTGACTTATTTCTAGTGAGATAGATATCATTCAACTATACAGTGTACAGATAAACAAGTGAAAAATTTGGGTTATGTTACCAAATTTTTGTTAATATGTGCAACCCTTAGGTACTGATGAAAAGTAGGTAAATTGCAAATAAAGTTTGAAAAGCTGATTAATATTACTTAGAAAAACTAAACACACACAGTGTTTCATTCAGAAATTCCATTTCCGGCTATGTGGTATAAGGGAAGTTTGTGCACTTGTGCACCAGGATATGAATAAGCAATATTCTTGGCAACGTTATTCATTAAAGGTTAAAACAGCAAATAACACCAATGCTCATCAGTCACAAAATGGGAAAATAATGTAATGAAATAACAATACAGCATAAAATAGTGCAAATGAATGACCAAAAATACATGTGACAATTAGAGGAAACTTTTAACTTATTTTTGAGCAAAAGAAGCAAGACACCAATAATACATACACTATAATTCCCTTTCTATATAATTCAAAAGAAGTTGTTTTCTGGAATTCACATTGGGGTATAGAGTGGAAGAAGTATGGAAGAATCAAGAAAGAAACATGCCCTGAAAGCCAAAATATTGGTGAGTTTTAGGGATGATGTGAGAGGGTGTGAAATGGGTTTTGCAGTGTTGGTAAGGTTTACTTCTTGATCTGGGTAGTGTCTACTTTGTATTTCTGAACCTTATAAAACATTTATACTTTACACTATATGCTACAGTGGTGAGAATTTATTAAATATTTTCTGTTAAGAAGCTAAATAAATAAATAACAAAATCTGGAAAATACTGCAATTTGGATACTGCATCTATGCACAGGCATCCTACTGTGTATCGTTCTGTTCGCCCACTTTTTAAAAAGACACATTAAACTCTACTTGTGTGCTTCTTGGGATGAGTGTGTAACTTCGGAGAATGATGCAGAAGAAAGGAAGGGAGTACTTGCTAGCGTTCTGCTCCTGAGCAGGTGAGAGTAGATGGGATCAGGAAGAATAGTAGGGTGGATCCCTGCATAGGTTGGCAAGCTCTTTGTTAATAGGAAAAGAGGGAGATTTTGTGGCTAGATTTGAGATTATAAGTGTGAGGTAAAGGAGAACTGTTCTTCAGTGGGAGGGATGAGGCTCTTCCTAAGATGTCCTTAGAGAAGTTGTCATCAGCTTGTCCTATCACTTGAATCTGCCCCAGGGTCACACTCACCACTGTTCTGTCCAGAAAGACAATTCATGAGGTAGGACTTTCCCATACGACACAGCCCTACAATTGCTATCACCACCAAAGGTTGAGATATCTTTTCAAGAATCCTTAAGGCTTATGAATTCACCATCAGTTGCTCCTTCTTCTAGTTCACTAGACAAATATGGGCCCTCATGGTAGATATAGATGGCGTGATTTCTGAAACACGGAAAAGCCTCTCACTGAAATGTTATGAAGTGGAAGTCACCTCTCCTGGTTATTCAAGGGATGTGCATATCAGCTTTGTGCTTGTGAAACATGTATGCCAACTTCTTATGTTTTGTATGCATCCAAAAGAAAAAAAAACAGTCTAGTATGTCACAGCCTGGCTCAGATGCCTTATGAACAGTGTCTTCTAAATGATGAGCTTCTAAAGGAAGAAATGAGAGAAGCAAGTTATTAATGACAGAGCCATGAGAACAGTGAGATTTTGGGGAAAGTGAAGGCAGAATGCAACATCATAAAGATGGAAAATAGTTAGGAAAGTTTCCAGGCATGCTAAAGGAATTTGGTGTCTCATTAATTCATTGACTATTTATCCTCTGCCATTGGTGGACACTATTCTAGGTTTTCAATATGAAAGAGTAAACAAAATGGATCAAATTCAAGTAGGTGAAACAAACAAGCAAATATGTAAAGTATATATGTGTGTGTGTGTGTTAATTCTTAGAAGAAAATAAGCAGATAATGGAGTAGGAATGCTGATTTTTGAGTTTACATTTATAGTATATTAGGAAGGGCTCCATAAAAATGGGAGAAGATGAACAATGTTTTTGACTTTGATGAGAGCAGATGTCAGAAAGCACTGGGGACAGGAGGAGAGAGGCTGAAAGATGCTACCCCACAGGACATTCTCACAAGGGTTTGGCTCTTCACTTCCAGAAAGGGCTTCCTCCCCATGTTCCCATGGACCATGGTTGGACATTCATCAGCCTTCGTGCAGGACTCTGCTGAAGCTCCTGGTGGAAGCCCAAAGAAGAGCAGCAGGAGCACATTCTCGGGAAGTGGGATATGTGCTTCCACCTGGCAGCCACCTCTACAACATAGACACTGATCCTGTCTATGGTGAAGCGTTGGGAGGGCCAGACGCCATCCCACCACCAACTGAAGTCTATGGCTTTTGACCACTGGCCATTGTGAGTCTGCAACTCCAGAGTGGAGTGAGCACTGGGCAACTCGTTGATGTTGGCAGCTGAAGAAAAGTGACTTGGATGACAGAGTTTAGGAGCTGACTTGTCTGTCACGGTTTCTGTAGGCAGGTGAAAATTCTCGGATACCTTTGCTCACTCCTTGAGCTTCTTCTTGATGCTTATTCCTCGGAAAACACACGAACGGTTCTTCTGAGAAGGTGGAAATCAAACAGGTATTGCATTCATCCAATTAGGAGTTGAGATGGAGAGAACTAAAGTGGAAACTGCACTCCTTCCTTACTGAAGTGACAGTTGAGGTTTCTGCACTATTTCCTCATGGGAAAGAAAAAGAAGTTTGTGAAATGAGTTGGTGGGGAGAGAAAAGTCCTGATCTTCCCTAGCGCATTCTGAAATTCCTCTGCCACTTCTCTTCAGAGAGTGAGCCAACAGTTTCCCTATCCACTTGGCCACCTCCTTCTGGTTCCTTTGGTCAAAGCTCGAATTCTCACAGTAGTAAGCAAAGTAGAGAAATCTGTAATTTCTAGTTCAGCCAGTTTGTGAAGCACAACAGGCAAATCTGGCATCAGAGCTAGCTGTTAGCCCTATATAGCTCCTTTCCTGCCCTGGCTAACAGGACCCTGGCATGTCACCCAGCTGTCTCTCTGAAGTGAACTTCTCCTCAGTCCTGGGGAAGTGCCTACACTGCTCTTCGACTTTCCTGATCATTTGTGAAACACACTTGAGCTCCCCTAATCTGAAAATTCAAAATCCAGAAATGCATCAGAATACAAAGCATATTGACTACTGACATAAAGCTACAAGTAGAAAAGTTACAAAAAATGTAACATTTTTGCACAAAGTTATTAAAAATATTGTATAGAATAACCTTCGGGCTTTGTGTATAAGGCATACATGAAACTCAAATCAATTTCATGTTTGAACTTGCTTTCCATACCTCACTATATGTATATACATATTCCCAAAACTGAAAAAGTCTGAAATTTGAAATACTTCTGGTTCCAGGTGTTTTAAGCCAAGGATCCTCAACCTGTACACAGAGGAACATAATGAGATTTAATCTTTTTGGAAAGAAATTATCCACCACAAAGATCAATGGATACTCAGCTCATTTCAGTTATAAAAGAAGAGTGGCCTTTTTCTTTTGGTGTTTCAGTTCCTCAGAGTAGAAGGTTTTTTTTTGTTTTGTTTTGTTTTGTTTTGTTTTTTAGTACTTGGAAGGAGAGGGGCTTGGATGACAGAGTTTAAGAGCTGACTCACCTGTAATGGACTCTGTAAGCAGGGGAAAGTTCTCAGATGCCTTTGATCACTCTTTGAGCTTCCTTCATGTGATGAGATTTTTTGAGATAGGGTCTCACAAAGTGTTTCCCCAGGCTGACTTTGAACCGTGAGCCTCCTGATCTCTACCTCCTGAGTAGCTAGGATTATAGGCATGAGCCACTGGTGCCTGACTCAGACTGGAAGCTTAATTGTGATATTACTTCAGTTTGAACTTTACACTTTGTCTTTCTTAGTATCTTCTATTTCTACCAAAGTAGATCTAGACATGGTTCAAGAATGCTTTCTCTTCCTAGTAGAGAGGAGGGCTTCTTGATGATCCTGTCAGTTTCAATACTAAGACATTAAATCCTTCAGGTACGTGAAACAGTTCTGCAAGCAGGTGAGCCGCTGTCTGTTCTTCCCTCATGAAGAATGACATTTCAGCCTATGACAGTGAAGTGACAACTGTCTCCCCCATGCTTCTCCAGGTTTGATTCAGATGATATGGCTGCCTACATGGGTGCCTCCTTCCTCTCTCACAGCAACATGGGCCTCCTTCCAGAAACTGCACAAAGTTTGAAGGGGATGATAGAGGAAGACTCTTTTTGGGACCTGGGTATTGGAGTATCTGCACTCCCCTGCTAGAGTTTCTAAATAAGTTTTCAAGAATGGGACTTCATTTCCTAAAATGCCAGGGACCAGCTCTCAGGTCAATTTTCAGTGAACCTTATCCAGATCAATGATATGATACATGCAATATTAAATATAATCAGAATCATCACATTCCTGGTGTGTATACTCCAAACTAGACATGTTCTCCATGATTTCATTTTCCTCTCAACTCAGTCATAGCTAGCAGGCATCCTGGTGGTAGAGCCAGCATACTCAGTCCTCCATCTCCTAGCCATAGTTTGCTGGGTCTTTAGTGTCCATGGTAAATAATACTAAATAAATTAGAGTGATTACCTTGACCTTAAAGATATTATTATGCATGTGATATAAATAAGGCCTCACCAGGACTATCAGACAATAGGGTACCTGAGAAGTCACACAGGTAATAGTTTATTAACTGCATGCACATATCATTAATGTTCTGTATCTGATTAGGTCAAAATCCTCATGTGGCATATTTGATCAATCATTTGTGATTTTCTCCTTGATCTTGTGGGATGATTATATCTCCCCAGTGGATTACAGGAGATTGGTCTTATGATTTGCTATGTAGATGAATTGTGAGTGGAATGCTCAGAGGTTTTAAAGACACTTCTATGCCTCAGTATCATCCTCTGTAAGATGTGAATACTAATAATAGCCACCTCATTAAATATAGGAAAATAAAATATTATATAATATTCCTCATATATTTCAAACTACTCCTCATACATAGTAAGTATTTTAAAATTCGTTTTTAAAGAAAATTAAGTATCTCACAAGGTGAAAAGAATAGAATTCTAAGTGCAGGTAAGTATTGACTTTGGTTAGTGCTAGGATTGGTTACATGGCTTCCAACCAGAAACCAATTTGGATATGAAGGAGACAAAGACCTATGGGAGCAAGGAAAGGCAGGCAGAAGAGAAGGAATGGGAAGATACTGACAGGGAGGGACTGGTTGAGGATCAATCAGACCTGGGAATCCAGAGCCACCTGGACTGCTCTGCACAGATTCAGGAGATAGCCTGTCAGGTGCCAAACCCCAGGGTCCTTATCATTTACTGCCTGTAAGACCTGGAAAGGGAACTTTCCTCTGTAAGCCTTGCTTCTCTTATCAATATTATAGATCAAGCAGTTTGTGCCTGCTTCATTACAGTGCATGCTAATAACAAATAAGCTCTCAATAAATAATCATTCAGTTTCCAAGGGACGCTAACATTTCTGTAATGAGCAAGTGAGGCAGTGAAGCAGGGGTAATATGAATCAATATGTCCTGTAATTGGTAATTACCAAGGGAAGTAGAAAATACTTCTGTCAGGAAAAAGAAAAATTGGTTTCTTCATTGACTTCCTATGCACAATTTTTGTTCTTTTTCTATAGCTGTTGGGGAACAGAATTGGGGAACAAAGCATGGGTTTTAACTACTGTGTTAGATTATAGGAGAAATTAAAGATTTCTTCCCCTTAAGTTTAAGGATACATTGGGAAAAGGTCGATGAACTTATGAATCTTTTTTCCCCCTTTTCTTTTTACTTTTCCTCTTCTCCCCAGCACTCTGATTGCAATGCAGGACCCAGGTATCCAAGCCAAGAAGCTTCTGAATTAAAAAAGAATTAAAATTTAATTAAAATTGAAATTGAAAATTAAGAAAGAATGAGACAGTTGTATTAGGTCATGTACATGATCAGAGGTTTCCAACTGTCCACAGGTCAATTGGAGGGACAGTTAAAACTGTCCTAACCATGATTTTCTCTAAGTGCCACAAGTTATTCTGATGTGGTTTTTGGATGGCTCATACATTTGAAACAGTGTAGCATACACCCGTAGGCTTATACCTTCATGTTGTTTCTAGTATTTCCTTAGCTAGACTGAGAATGAAGTAGTTCATGTAATTCACCTGTGCAGAATCCATGGGATAGTGCACATGGATGCCACAAAGACAAGTGACTCAGGTATTTAGGATTCAAAATGACTGTGGTGAAGACCATCTGCTCTCTCTTTCCCAAATCCAGGCAGGGGACACTCAGGAAACATGTGAGGATTGGAGTCAAGAGAGGCAGCAGGACGCTGCAGCAGTGCCTCTGCTCTGCCAGATGCTGGAGTTTGGTCCTTCATTGTCAGGAGGGACTTCAGCCCAGTCTGGGCAGGGAAGGAGGGACTCAGTTCCTGTGTGCCAAGCTGGACTCTTTGCTCCAGTCCTATGGATACACTAGAAGGAGCAATGTATCTTGGGACTATGGGGCAGGCACTTTAGCCTCACAGCAGCCTCTGGAGCAAAGGGAGACTGGGCTGCCTGTAGCACAGAGTCTTATGGGACCTCCCTCTGTCCTCCCACTGCCTTCTCCAATCTGACTCCTTGCCCCAAGTCACTAGGGACCTAGTCATTGCTGTTCATTAAGAGAAATGTTCATGGAAGACCTGGTTTCCTAGAGAACTCACCTGGCTTTGTAGGCGGGAGACTTATTCTCAGCCTTCTTAGCTTGGAGTTTCCTCTGAGCCTGGATGGTCAGAGCAGCACTGTTTTGAGAAACTGAATATGAAACTGGATATCCCAGTAGTGCAAGTATGTTCTGGGCAAGAGGAAAAACAAATTTTAAAGTACACTCATTTCTTACTGAATTAACCATTGAGGCTTTGGCACTGTGTGTCAGGAAAAGGGACTTCATGGAATGAAGAAGGAGGGAAGTTTGCTGTCTTCCACAGTGACTTCACAACCTGAAAATAGAACAAAATGAAACAAAGAAAACAAACCAAACATAAAGAAACAAAGCATCTAGTAGATTCTCCAAAGACTGACATTTATTTGGGAATTGCAGAACATCACAATGTGAATAAGCCTACCCTAGTGAACTACAGAATTCAAAGAAGTTGAGGCAATGGAAAGTTTTTTTAACGTAAACATCTTTTAACCCATACGTAATAACATATATATCATACATATTAATTAGGTAACTTGATGTTTGCAAATATGTATAAATTGTATGCATTGTGTCATATATATATATATAATATATATATATATATATGTAAATCAGGTTAAATGTATCAATCTACTCAAACATTTAACATTACCTTAGGGTGAAAACGTTAAAATCCTTTCTTTTAGCTTTTGGAAAGGTAAAATTCTTTATTTATCTATAATTATTCCACTGTGCAGTAGTACACAGACCTTCTTCTCTTATCTAACTGTAACTTGGTACTCATCAATCAATGTTTAGTTATCCTTTCCCCACAATGGATGAACTCACAGATCAAGCCACTGTTCCTCTGTCCACTTAGCTAACCTTCAATCAGGTCAGATTAGCTACCATAGGCTACCACCTGCTCTCCTGGCATTCTCACTCCCCCAGAAAACAAGCCCACTGAGTTTTACACATGCATAATGGGCAAGCCTCCCCCATCCCTGCACTTCTGTACACATTCAGGAGGTACTTCAGCAAGATGCAGGTGCGGAGCCCTCTGAGTGCAGCTTGGGGTGGAGAAGACAAATAAAAGTGAGCCATTTTCACACCACCCTCACGTGACTTCCCCTTTACACATCTGCACCACATGTCAGAGATGGTTCGTTTTAACTTGAAGTTTTCAATTTGCGACTTGATACCAGATTTCACTGTTAAAAAGTACCTACTCCAAACCCTCCTCAGTCACATATAAAATAAAAATAAGTTGCTGTAGAAAGACAATTCTTTCCTTTGCTTTATTGACCAAGATCAAAAAAATTAAACTGACTTTGGGGTCTGAGGTAGGCAGAGAGGAGAAACCAGGATCCACATAACAAGCATCCAGTGACTATCTGTGTTGTCTACAGTGAAACCTGGGACAGAACCAGTGATTTTCCTTCGGTGCCTCTTGGATTTAGACAAGGACATCAGCAGGGTGACCTTCTCCTTCCCTTCACTGTGCTTCAGAACCCAGGAGAAAATAATCCCTTCCCCATGGGACAGGAGAGAGCAGTGCTCAACAGCTGGACCCCACACTATGAATCCTGCAACAGAAGTGACTGGATGTCTGCCAACTGCACCACCCTTTTCTCCCCCTTTCCAGGTGCTTTCTAGAGTGAGAGGGAAACAGAAACTGCAGCGGTGGCCTGACATGAATCTGCTCTGATTAGGAAGTTGGTGGTGAATAAATACCTAAGACTTAATTTTTGGGGCCTTTTAATAACTTTCCTTTTTTTTTTCCTTTGGCAATACTGGGGCTTGAACTCAGGGCCTTCACCTTGAGCCACCCCACAAGCCCCATTTTTGTGAAGGGTTTTTCGAGATAGGGTCTTGTGAATCACTCGCTTTGAAACGCTATTCTCCTGATCTCTGCCTCCTGAGTAGCTAGGATTACAGGCGTGAGCAGTGCCTGGCATCCATCTTTTCTTTTCTTCTTCCTTTCTCTCTCTCTCTCTTTCTTTCTTTCTTTCTTTCCTTCTTTCCTTCCTTCCTTCCTACCTTCCTTCCTTCCCTCCTTCCCTTTCTTTCTGTCTCCAATTTCTTCACGTACTCATCTATTGTCAACTTCCTTTTATGTCCTTTCAGTCAAAGCCCTTGTATTTACAATTGTAAGAAATATAGAGAATGCTGTTATTTCCAGAGCAGGGAATGTGTGAGGAAAAACAAGTAAACCTGGCAGCACAGGAAACTGGCCCCTGGCAATAGAGGTTCTCCTTTACATCACACATAATTATGTGTGTCCCCATATGGTAGGACAGAGTCATATCCTGGAGTGATCTCTAATCTTCTCAGGGAAGAGACAGTAGGAGTTGAAGATGGAGTACTTAGACACACTTGCTATATGGTGGTCACATGTAATCTGAGAACACACACAGAAGATAAAATAGGTAGGACTTGGAGAGTGAATATTATTGTAAGCAGAGTTCATATGATAATCAAGTGTTAACTGCAAATGTGGTTTGTCATTAATTAAAAAAAATTTAACTTCCCCTTATTCACCCTTAAACAGAATTCTTTGCTTTAGGTCACATACTGACGGTGATCATACACAGTGCCTGTGGGTACAGCCCTAGAGTCTTGGCTGATCTTCACCCCCCCAGTAAAAGACACATTAGGGTAAATGGGAAGAAAACATCCTCACTGTTGCTTCAAAGTTCCTATTTGTATAATCCAGCAAGAGATAGTTTGGCCTCTTTCTGAGCTCTGTGATATCTGATTGATCAGCTATAGTAAAAAGATATATATGTTGATTGCTGTTAGTCTTCATAGCTAAAAGTCTCCATATGTGTCACCAAACCTTGTCCGGGGTCATTCACTGCGGACTAAGAAGTAGTTAAATTTTGACTTTAGAAAAAGGTCAGTCAGGCTCTGCTGGTTGAGTCTATTCATTTACATTTTCTTCTTAATATTCTGACTCCATGGCCTTCAGAACCACTATTTGTGTTGATAAAAAATGAAAGTCTTATGCGGTATCATTATGTACTTGATTATTAAATCAGGAAGTGTATGAAGCTGTGTATTGTCTGATTCCAGGCTGGATTCATGAGTTCTGTGAACTGTCCAGGGCACAAATTACCTGTAATTCAGATTTTTAAAGGGGTTGCCCCCATGAGAAGTGGACAAGCAGAGTTAGATAACCAAGCTGCCAACCTGAGCAAGAACAATGTTGCCATGCTCCTGGAGGAATGGCCAAACCTGTGGGATGGTCCCAATCCCTTGGAACCAAGGAGATCTGATATTTTCACTGTGGTACACATTTTTTACAGAAACTACATCCTTTTGCCCACATTCTCTCTTTCTTTTCTTGTTCTGTTTGTTTTCTTTTCTCCATACCCTCTTTTCCTCTTGTTCCTTGTGATACTTATTCATTGTTTTAGCAATAAAAATTAACAACCACAAGTCACACATTAAAATGTGGATACATATCAATGAAAATGGTAAGCAAAAGGAATGTGGCACAGTAGGATACATACTATGTGATTCCACTCATGTAAGGTTTATGAAGTAGCAATCTAATCGCTGATATTAAAAGTCAAACTGTAGCCTCTCCAGTATCTCAACCATCTAATAGAATTTGGAGTCTTGTGCAATCTTTGGACAACCTAATGCCTGATCCTAAATTTAGATTCTTATCCAGGTTCTCACAAACAGATGCCCAGTTCCAAAAATTTCTAGTGTGTCTTAAAGATTGGGCTGTGGTTTAACCTTAATCCTAAAACAACTGGCAAGACTCAACAATTCTTCCAGTCTTTTTTCATTATCTTTCTTAGCATGTCAGGTTCATATTTTTGTAAATAGTGACCACTAAATTTATCCTCTGATTTTGAATAAAAAGTATTCTCCAGTGTCCATTTCAAAACACAAATTTAGACTCTTTCTCATAAAAGATATTGAAAGTGAGAGCAGAGCAAGGCTGCTTGGAAGTAGAAGTGATTCTCAGAAATCAGCTGCTTTTCCTTTGACCAACAAAATTTAATTTTATTTTTGTTTTGGGAACCAAAATATTAGTCCAGGGATAATAGAATACTTTTTTAAATAAAATAAATGTGTTTCTTATTCACCCACCAGGATTTAATCCAGATAAAGTAAATCTATTGTCTGAAGACATATTTGTAGATAGCAGGTAATAATGAATTAATTTCAGATATATTTAGTGTGATTCTATTTAGGAAAAATACTTGCAAATCCATAATGATAAAACCATACAAATATTATTCCCAAATTCACAGCATTGCTAGCTCATTTAAGAGATTGTTTATTTTTTACTTTACAATATTTTATGTTATGAATTTTTTTCATGAAGTGTTTTTAGTGATAGAAATACACATAAACAACAATAAAGTGCTTTTCATTCTATAAAATTATTCATTTCAAGAAACAATTTTCTGGGTAACTTCTATTCCTTGAGTATTGATTTTCATGTGGCCAATTACATTTTAGATAGGTATTTAATAAGCAATAGCTACATACAAAACTCTGTCATACAAGGATTTGATTGGGCACAGGATGTGTTATTAATATAACGATAGTTTAGGGAATGATGGCTGCTTAAAATTAGGGATTCTACTGGTGTCCAGGCTGGGTCAGAAAGTGTGCTATGATAGAATTGTTTGAGCTAAGAAATAGCATTTTATCCTGCTAAGACAGCATTGAGACAAAGCTTGATGACAGTAGCCATTGGGACTTAGACGTTTACTATTTTATTCATGTGGCAATTTACTTCAACTATTCCACCATAAGCATTGTACTATGTGCTTAGATGTTGATCCCTTTTGCATCTATGGGATGGCTAATGAGCATAAATTGCCCTAATCTGGAAGAAGGGAATATAATAGATGTGGTACATCATAGATAATGCATATGATATATATATATATATATATATATATATATATATATATATATGTGATATATAATCATATATATATATGATATACATACCATATCTTCATCATATTTACCCTCCTATACCTTTTCCCTACATCCTCCCCTCTTCCACTAGTGTAATTCCCCAGATAGGACCTGTTTTACCTTTCTGTTCTCTGTTTCTGAAAATAGATGTTTTTGTATGTATAAGGCAGCTATACAGAGAATTTCATTGTCACATTTCCATGTATATAAGCATTGTAACCTTTCTCCTCACCATCTTATGCTGATTTCAATAGGTTTAAAAAGTCTATATTCATTCTTGTATATGAAGTATATCAACCACATATATCTTCTTAACTTCCTTCTTTTACCCTCCCTCTCCTGTTAGTGACCTCCTGTTTTCCATAATATTGCTTGTATTTCTATTGGGCTTATATTCCACAGAGGAGAGAGAATACATGCAACCTTTGGCTATCTGGACCTGGCCAACTTCACTTAAGATGATCCTCCCCAGTTCCATCCATTTACCTACAAACAACAAAATTTATTATGACTGAATAAAATCCCATTGCATATTCATGCCACATTTTCTTAATCTGTCAGTTGTGGGCCATGGCTTAGTTATTGTGAATAATGCTTCAATAAGCATGGGTGTGAATATGTCTTCATTGTAACCTGATTTACATTCCTTTGGGTATATCCTTAGAAATGGTATTGCTGGATAATATGCCAGTTCTATTTTTTTTTGGTGCCTCCATGCTGTTTTCCATAGTGGTTGTATTGATTTACACTCCCATCAACAGTGTATGAGGGTTTCCTTATTCCTCACATCCTTGCTAATTTTGTTTTTTGTTAGTGTCCTATTCTAATAGGAGTGAGGTAGAATCCTAACATGGTTTTCATTTGCATTTTTTTATTGCCTGGGATATTGAGCCTTTCTTCATGTGTTTATTGACCATTTAGGCTTCTTCATTTGAAAAATCTTTGTTCAGTTCATTAGCCCAAATCTTAGTGTGTAAGATGCTTTTACATTCGTTGATTTTTGGTGAGTTTAGTTGCTTGAGCTCCCTGTATGTTCTGGTTAAGTCACTTATGTCTTGTTAGACATATAGCAGGCAAAGATTTTTTCCCCCATTTTGTGGTTTGCCTCTTCATTCTCTGGACCTTTAAATGAACAAGGCATGAGAAGTGAAAGACTCAGTAGCTCAAGTGAGCTGCATCTTGTCCCAGGGCTGGAACTTGTCCTTATTCCAGACTGAATTTTGCACCCACTTAATTTCAAGGCTAGTATTCCTGCAATAGAACCTCATGGTTCCCAAGGCTACTGTTCTATAGACAGAATCCCAAGGCTACTAATAGGTGCCTGAAAAGTTTTTATCTCTTTCTTTAGTGAAGCCACATATGTGATACGATTTAAGGTGAGTGAGAATTTTCTTATTGTAACCCAAAACCTAGTGTCATTTTTTTTGGCTATGAGAACTGAGGCTCCCTGATGTCTAATGACCCTGCTCTCAATATTACTAAAAGACCCCAACATCTGTCAGTTGATCCGTTGGTTTTCCATCATAAGTGGATACAAAGAACCAGCTAAGTACTAGAGAGGCTCTGTGGATGGTATCAGAGAAAGAGTGAAACAGATCCAAGTGGTTCAGAACTCCAGAATTCTAGTAGTCAGTGCCATTAGGAATTGATCCCAGGGACATTTTAAGTCAATCTGCATCACTTACAGCTGGGTGGTTATAATCTTACTGGAACATGGAGTACTAGATAAGTTCACCAAAAGGAAATTCTGGAACAAAGGTGATGACTGAGGCACAATGCTAAGGCTCAAGCAATCCATTCAAACTCAGTACTGCCTCCACTATGCTCTAGTCATAATGAGCACAGTTTTATGCAGGTCATGGGTGCTCATGGACTTACTAAGTGAATATGTTGAAGGATTCTAGAATGTAAATTAGGGAATAAGAGCAATAAAATCTAAAGACAAGGATTCGGACACTGAATCAGGTGGCCACATGCACCATCCAACACTGCATATTTAGGAAACAGTAGTATTCTGAGAATTTGTGGATTTGGTTTTGAGTGCCAAACTTATTCATGTCATGTGTCAGGGTTGGATACATTTGTTCTTGCCAGTTTTTGCCAAGTTCAGTAATACATCTCTTGTTGGTTATGTCATCACCACTGTTGCTGCACACAGATATGGAGGAAGAACTAAGTAGACCTCACACCAATTTTTTAGACCCCCTCCAAAACCATTTCCCAGTATTCTTGAACAGAGGGCTCTTCTGCTTTCTTTGAATTCTTGATACATTCCTAACCCTTTCCCAGGACTCACCACTGAACTTCCCATGATAAATGAATGGCCAATTCCAATTCACTCTGTAAGAGGTAGTGCCAGAGAGGCAGTTTGTAAAGGAAGCCCCAGAAAAGGGAAAAAGGGTTGTGGGAATGCTCAAGCAGTGGCATATTACTGTATGAAAATACTCTGTGCAGTAATGGTCATGAGACTGCCTGCTTATAGAATAGTCAAGGAAGCACCTGATGTAGCTCTTTGATTATTTTAATAATTTAATGTGTATCTAAATTTTTTCACATATGCCAAAGACCTTCTGCTGGGAATCTAATTGTGGTGTGCATATAAACTTTTTTTTAAACAAAAGCTGACAACTAATGATTGAAGGACAAAGTGTGTAAGATGCTTTTATATTCTTTAATGAATTATTCACCTCAGTTTTGAATGTTTCTGATCTCTAGACTTGTATCATTTCTCATAAACATTGTCTTCCCAATTGTTTCTCTTTCCTGTTACCTCCAGAGCTAACATTTCATGATGGCTAGTTGGCTTCCTAACACTCATGGTGTTATGTGATATAGGTAAGACCCAAAGAAGTGACAGCTGAATTACACAGAACTCATGACCATTTCAAGGGCTGGTCATGTGTACTGAGAGCTATGAGAGGGAGCAGGATTGTTATTGCCACTTTGTCCCCTTATACCAGACCGTCCAGACCTGCAGTATGAGGTTGTCACCAATGGGTGGAAGTGGACTAGCTCAGATGCAGGACTTTGATTATAGTGGCTTTACTTGGGGGACCCGGAAGACCACTGTACGCTCATTTACAACCCTCTAGAAAGTAGAGCTATGTCATTAAGACTACAGAGCAAAGGAAGAAATTAGAAGTCAATCAGAGTTTCTGTTTGACCACTTTATGAGAACTTGTGAGTTCACCCATCTGCAAGTCTACATCATTTTCAGTGACAAATTAATCCCTATATTAAAAATGTTTATTTCAGAGAAGGATGTGAATTGAAAGAAGTGCTATGGTAGAAATGGATGTTTCACATGATTCTAGAATTCTCTTTGCTATTTAAGCATAATTCTTTTGGCTGTGAGCAAAAACAGTGTCTCAGTGCTGGGTAATCATGAAAGTGAGTAGGTTGAAGAACACAGCTCATATGGTGAGCCTAGATCCTCAGAGGGAACAGAGCAGCAGATTCAGGCACATGTGCACATCTGTGTGTGCCATGACTATATGTGCCACATGGCACAAGATTGCATTTGGCAATGAAATCTACAACATAATTACTTAGTGTGTCATAGGTTTGTGTATGTCAGAATTTGATGTACAATTGCACATCAAGTTAGTATTTTCACCAGCAATGAAAATGTATTTGTTCTCTCCCCAGGTTCAAAGCAAAACAAAATATAAAAACATGTTGTTCCTGGCTAAAATATAGTGAACCTAGGTATCTCATAGTTTTGCTTTTCACACCTTATTATTTTTATTGAAGTTGAACATATTTAATTATTTCCTATATATATGTCTAATTATTTTCAGAGGGTATTCTTTTATCTCACAAATTTAAAGAATTGTTTTGGATTAGTTTCTGATTTTGTGATATAAATTATTTTTTTTCATATGGCCACTTATTTTCTAGTTTTTCTTATGGTTTCATGGAGAATTTTTTATGTAGTTGACTCTATCAATTCTTTCTTTTATGTCACACTTAGAAAATGCCACCTTCAGGATTCTCTTTTGAACACTCTCCCATATTATTTATTTTTATGTTTCAATATTTCATGTCTATATTTTGATCAATCTGACATTTCTTTGATATAACATATAAGGAAGATCCCACATTATTTTTTTTTTATTTTTAGCATATAATAGTTGTTCTGGGGTATTCATTTGACATTTACATATGTGCTTACCATGTATCTTTTTTATGTTAGTTTCTGGTATCATATCAATCACTGTCAAACCCAGCATTATGGCAAGTTATTCCCCCTGTGTTTTCTTCCATGATGCTTATAGTTTTAATTCTAATGTTTAGAGTTTTGATTCATTTTGAGCCAATTTTCATACAGCAGAAGATTAACAGCTGAATTATTTTTATGTCAATATCTAGTTTTCTCAATGTCACATTTTTTGTTTGTTTGTTTCTTTGTGTTTTCTAGTACTAGGATATCATTTCTGGGCTTCCACTTGCTAGGAAGTCTCTCTACCTCTTGAGCCATACCTGCAGCCCTTTTTAATCTGGTCATTTTTGAGATAAAACCTCCCTTTTTTTGCCCAGACTGATCTGGATCACCATAACTGGGATGACAGGGTGCACCCAGCTGTTCTTTACTTCTGGGCTCTCTATTTAGTACTACTGGTTCATGTGTCAGTCAGTTATGTTAGTACCACATTTGTTTTGATTACCATAATTTTATAGCAAGTTTCAAAACTCAACTGTAACACCTCCAACTTTGTTCTTTCTTTTTCAGACTGTTTTAACTATTTGGGGATCTCTTGACTTTTTCTATGAAAATTAGGATGGATTTTTATACTTCTATTAATATAATTCATTGGAATCTTGATAGGCATTGCATTGAATCTGTATAGGT
Organism: Castor canadensis; assembly: GCF_047511655.1. Classification (NCBI taxonomy): domain Eukaryota; kingdom Metazoa; phylum Chordata; class Mammalia; order Rodentia; family Castoridae; genus Castor; species Castor canadensis. The sequence goes on along the minus strand of NC_133393.1, from coordinate 64,159,508 downwards.
AGTGTTGACATCTAAAGACTATTAAGTCTTCCAGATATAAACACAGGCTGTCTTTCATCTTTCTAATTATTTGTGTATTCGTTAACTTCTTTTCCCAACCATTTCAACTTTTTCTATGTAAGTCTTTGTCCTTCTTGGCTAAGTACTTAAGTCATTTATGCATTTGATGCTATTGTAATGGGATTTTTTTTCTTAATTTCCTATTCAAATTGTTCATTGTCAGTGTACAGAAATGGAACTAACCGTATAAATGATTTCTGCATGGTGATTTTGTATGATGCAGCTCTACTGAATTAATTTATTATTTCCAACAGTGTTTTGTGGAATACTTAAGGTGTTCTACATGTAAGATCACTTCATCTGTAAATAGAGATCACGTTACTTCATCCTTTCCATTTTGGATGCCTTCTGTTTCCTTTTCTTTCCTAATTAATTTGGATAAGACTTCTGGTATTATGTTGAACACAAGTGGTCAAAGTAAGGAACCTTTTCTTTTTCTGATCATAGAGGAAAAGCTTTAAGTGTTTTGTCATTGAGGGTGATGTTAGCTGTGGGTTTTCTCACATGGTCTTAATCATGCGAAAGTACTTTCCTTCTATTTCTAGTTTTCTTTAGCGTGAAAGTGATGATTTATTCCCATATTCTAAATTTTAATTATTTCTCTGATACTAAGATTGATACTTCAGTGATCTCTTCTAACCTTGAGTATGGTATGCTTTATGTCAATTTCCAGAACTACCTGCTACTATAAATCTCCACCTGTCTTGTCGCCTCCATGTTTTGCAGTCTTCTCCCTGGGCTCCACAGTGAAGTCTCACACCAAAGGAATCTGGACATGGTGTGTGCCTCATCCAAAGAAGCCAAACCACACCCTAGTTCTGCTGGACACCAAAGGTCTGGGAGATGTGGAGAAAGTAAGGATTGAGAATTCAATTTTGGATTAAACCCCTCCTGTCTGAACACATCTCTACATTTTTTTAGATTTTTCTTTAGGAGCTTGCACTTAACATGTCTTTTCATTTATGTTTACATATTGTGAGAGGAAAATATTAATAAGACAGACTCCTAGTAAAAGAGCAAGATGGTAAGTGCACTGTAGTTTTACTATTAACAACAGTTTGTAAGATAAGCAAGTTACCCCGCATCCATAAACATAAAGGTTGCATAAAGAAATTCAATGTCATAGGTCTTATCCTAGAGAGAATTTTAGTTAAGGATTTGACCTTTGAAGTACTATGACATGTTTAAATTTAAACTCTGTTGCTAACTAAGTAGCCTCAAGCAACTTATTTGATTTCTTTGAGTGTCAGCTTTCAGATTGGTCAAGTGGATGTAATAGTTCTATATTTGCTTCCTAATATGGCTTTGAACATTGAAAAAGGTAAACAATGTTCCAGACATACAATAATTGCTCAATAAGACAATTGCAATAGACTGAATGTATAGGTCACTGGCAGAGCACTTGCTTAGCTTATGAGAGACTCTGGGTCAATCCCAACATTGGAAAATATCAAAATGGCTACAAGTATTATAAATTTTATAAAAGTTGATATTGGTATGAACATGATAGAAAATTTCAAGTTTAAATTGCATTTAAGACCTTAGAATACCCACCAATCTCCACTGTTCTTTTTCAGCAATCTGCCAATGGTCATTAGAGGACCTCATGAGAATCATGTAACTCAAAAACATCAAAACCAAAAACATGCAAAGTCCAACTCAAACCAGCAATCATTCTGCTTTGGACTTGAGTTCCTTGCACAGATCATAAAGATCACATAGATTTTTCTAACTGGACTAGGAAAAAATGCTAATTAGGTAAACACAGTTTAACTACTGGTAATATGGAAAGTGGCATAAGAACAACCTGATCTCCAGGGAGGCAACCAGAATGACTGCTACTGGATCATCACCTTGGCAATACTCGTGAGCAGCACCTTTGTGTACAACAGCATGGGAACCATCAACTAGCAGGCCGTGGACCAGTTGCTGTATCCTTTTTGTGGTCTAGAACAGCACCAAACTCAGAGAAGAGACCTTTATTAATAAGACAGCTACTTGACTCTGGATCCTGGTGATTCAGGCTCAAAATCAGAAAACAGAAATGACTCATGTACACTCTTCATGAGGAAGAGCTAAGTACCTATTAAAGGATTTATACTTAGGTTAAGAATGAAGGCAAAACTCAAGCTTTGGGAACTAATATGGGATAAGTGGTCCTAGCTTTGGAGGTTTTCTTTGCTGGTTTTCCTTAGTTAACTTCTTAGATATGTGACAGAGTTGACCAAGCGAATCTGGGTAAATTCCTCACCTGGAGAGGATGAGGTTGAGGACTCATCTGACTTTGTGAGCTTCTTCCCAGACTTTGGGTGGACTCTGAGAGATGAGACTCTGGAGCTGGAAGCAGATGGACAGCCACTCATGGCAGATGAGTACTTGGAGAATTCCCTGAAGCTAAAGAAAGGTAAAGGGACTGCTGATTTGGAAACAGAGAGGAAAGACACTAGAAATTAATACTTTTGTGCAAGTATTTATGTCCAGGCTTCTATTTCTATGTTCTAGCTATCACAAAAGAGTATTTATTTTTGAGATAATCCATCTTAACAGATTTATTAATTACAATAAATTGCAAATTTCTTTTGCTTTCCTTTTCCTGCATTATTATTAGATTGCATTCATCTCCCTACTTAGATTTTGTGAAGCTGCACATACCCAACATTAGCTTAAAGAAATTTTTTAATAATTCATTGAGACTGTAATAGCTATTTCTCTTTCTTCAAAAAAATTTCTCTAGGTACCAGTGAAGATGAAAAGTACAACCTGCTCCAAATCTGTGTTCAAAAGTTCTTTCCAAGAAAGAAATGTTTTGTCTTCTACCCACTCACTGAGTAAAAGCTCACCTGTCTGAAGACATTGCATGATAATGAGCTAGATTCTGATTTTGTGCAACAAGTGGCAGAATTCTGTTTTTACATCTTCATCTATTCAAAAACTACTCTTCCAGGAGGCGTCATGGTCAGTGGACCTCGTGAGTCAACTTCCCATTTCTTCTGTTCATTGTAAGATGAAGAGAGGGTGAAGCTTTCCTTTAGTTCAAGTTTGAGACATGCAGGGTCTACAATTATTTTAGACATCTTAAACTTGATCTAATAGAAAAATGAGTCATGTTGTTTATTGGAGACAAAGAAGCCAAAATGGATTTCTGTAGGGACCCAGTACAGGGAAATTTAAGAAGTAGTGATCACATGAGGATGAAGAAGAAAGTCAGTGAGTGGTCATAGCCACCATGTCCACCATGCCTGACCTGAAGTTGTGTACCAGCCCTGATATCTGCCTTACCCACTATCCACCCACCACACAGAGACAGCTTGGATGTGATAATTAGGGAGCAGCCTAGCCTGTGGCTGTGAGAAAAACTAACTACAAATTGGAATTGATGCTGTGAATTTGGTTATAATTCTCAGCAATGTCCTTGAGCAGGCCACTTTTTCACAGACAGCCAAGTCACCTGAAGAGAAACAAAACATGACACGGACATGCTTGCAAATAAAAATATACAAACAACAGCCAAGGTTCACAACTAAAATAAAAATTAATTCATAGGTAAAATAAATAAATAAATATCTTGAGTTATTCCTTCTTTGTAGATCTAGAGAACCTGGAGCTGACCTACACTAATGCCATCAACAGTGGAGATCTGCCCTGCATGGAGAATGCAGTCCTGGCTTTGGCCTGGGTAGAGAACTCAGCTACAGTGCAAAAGGCCATTGGCCACTAAGCAGATGAGTCAGAAGGTGCATATGCCCACGGAAACCCTCCAGAATCAGCTATACCTGAACAGGGCCCATGAAAGTGAAGCCATAGAAATCTTCATCAGGTAAAAGTGAGAGCACACAAGGGAGGTATGAGGATAGGTAAGACACCTAAAAAACTAGTTAGCATTTGTTGCCCTCAACACAGAGAAACTAAAGCAGATACTTTAAAGAACAGAGGTCAATAGGAGAAGGGGACCAGGAACTAGAGAAAAGTTTAGATCAAGAAGAATTAACCTAGAAGGTAACACACATGCACAGGAAAGCAATGTAAGTCAACTCCCTGTATAGCTATCCTTATCTCAACTAGCAAAAACCATTGGTCCTTCCTATTATTGCTTATACTCTCTTTACAACAAAATTAGAGATAAGGGCAAACTAGTTTCTGCTGGGTAGCAAGGGGGTGGGGAGAGGAGGGAGGGGAATGGGGGGTAAGGGAGGGGGTAGGGGTAGGGGGGAGAAATGACCCAAACATTGTATGCACATATGAATTTTAAAAAAAAGAAAGAAAAAAAAAGGAAATCTTCATCGGGTATTACTTCAAAGATGTTGAACAAGTATCAGGAATTCCTTCAAAGATGTTGAATAAGTATTTCTAATGGGATTAAGGATAATTTTCTCTCAACTTTTAAGTGTTATAATGATAAGCAGTACTAGGAAATGAAGTTAGTACTTTGAAGGAAGCAATTTTGTTTTTTAATTTTTATTTTATACATATGTGCATATAATGATTGGGTCATTTCTCCCCCCCTTCCCCCCTATGACAGGCTTTGGTTGGAGCAAAGACTAAGTTCTTTGCATAGCTTTGGTTTTATCCACACAGGACCTCAAAAGTTGGCTGGATTGTCTCAGCACAATACCTTAGGCAGCCAGCAGCCATATTAAAGTTGGGTTAAGTCTCTTAGTGAAAGGGCTTGGATGGAGTGTTTGAGTCAAGAATATTTTCAGTCAAATATTCTAAACATCTTTTCTATTTCTTAGACATTTGCTAGCTTTATAGATGAAAAATATGTCATTTATTGGGTAAACAATTTATATGTTTTGGGTTTATTAGAGATTGAGCCCAAGGCTTCATGCATGTGAGCATACAATCTACCACTAAAGTATGCCAGTAGCCCTATTGTACAATTTTGTATTGTGGTTCCATTTTTCATTCCTAGAATATGGATATAATGTATCATAATTGTGTTTTGATCTAATAGTGTGAAACATTGCTAAAATATTTGCTATTATTTTTAAGAATCTTCTTAAAGATTTCTATAGAATTTTCTATATTTGTTATGTACCACTATATTAATTCTTTTCTGAATTCTATTAATAAATAGAAATTTAATTGTTTAATATTTTTTTCAACTCTACTCTGTGTGCCTTTAAAAAATAATAGGGTGATACTGTGGTTTTGAACTTAGGGACTGATGCTTGTAATACAAATACTGTACTACTTGTGACGCACCTCCAGTTCTTAATTTTTGCTTTAGGATATTTTACATTTTATGGTCCTGCTTTTTCAAAGCCTGGTAATGCCTTCGAGCACAATCTTTCTGATCTCCCTACCTGGAGTAGCTGAGAATACATCCACCAGCTATCATGCCCGGCAGCATTTATATCTTTTTCTTCCTGCACTGTACTGACTAGTACTGATAGTATTTGAGTGAAAGTGAGAGTAGACATGCTTGCCTTGTTTTTGAATGTAGGGAAAATAATTCATTCTTTCACCATTGTATATGATAGCTGTAAGTTCTTTAGAGATGTTGTTTGTCAGCTTGAGAAAGTTCCTTTCTTTCCTAGTTTACTGAAAGTTTTTATAGTAATACATGCTTAATTTGCCACATTTTCTGCATTCATGAATGGAACCATGTGCATTTTTTCTCTTTAGAGTCTTAATATCAAGTATAAACTTTGAATATGTTTTGAAGCATGCTTGCATTCCCAGAATAGACTCTTCGTGCCTATGGTGTATCATGTATGTTGATTTTTTTGTCATTTATTTTTGCTAGATTCTTGTTGTAGGTTAAGTAAGGCATCGCAAATGATGTCACTCTTTTGCACTTGTCAAGGAGGCAATAGCAAATGTCATAAAATATGACAGCAAAGGGCTAGAGACCTGTTATAAGGAGAAGTTCACAAGGAAAAGACACTAGGGAGTTTATGAATATTCAAGCACAGAAACTGTGAGACAGAACAGAGGTACCCAAATTATTCAGACTGCAAAAAACCAAGAGAATCCTTGTGATGGAAAGACTGGCATTGTTTTGGAATCTCCTGGCTGGTTATTTTGACAACACTGCCTCCCAGCGGCATGAATTGGACTTATACTTTTGACATTCTCCTTCAGCACCTCATGAAAGAGATCAGCCTACAGTTGGTCAGTTTCATACTCATAGACTGCAGAGAGTTGTGTGATCAAGGAAAGGGTTAGATTCTGTGGCCTCTTGATCAAGCCAAAGACTCAAGAAAGACCCACAGTGAGAGGAGATGTGAGACTTTTTTGTTTTAGTAGAATTGTGTATTGATCTAGGTTGAATGCTCTACCACTTGAGCACATGCTTAGTTCTTTAGCGTTTAGTATGATTTTCTGGTAGGGTCTAATGATTTTTGCACCCCTGGGCTGGCATTAGGCCAGTTGGCTGACCTCCACCTCTTGAGTAGCAGGGATTATAGCCATGCAACACTATGCCATGTGAGAACGATCTTCATACAGAGGCCACAGAATGGAGAAGTGGGAGCCTCTGCTCCTAAGTCACTGTCCTCACTCCTTGGAGTTGGAAAGTCGTAGATTTGAGACATGAATAAAGAAGAAGGGGCACAACCTAAAAAAAGGAAGGAATAGTCAGACCTTGTCTGGTAAAAGGTGAAGATCCTCCAGAAACACAAGACCTGTGTCGTTTCACTCTTCTCATGGTCTGCTGTTTCTGGTCATTGTGGACGGCAGGTGTCCTTAGGCCAAATATTAAGCCCACATAGGAGACAATCGCAATATGAGTATGGGGCTGTCAAGGCTTATCCCCTCTGCCACTTCTACTATTGGACAGCTACAGGGCTAAATGAGCAGTTAGTGATTTCAGGAAAGCAGACTCATGTCCGTGAAAAGTAATCTAGGCAACTATTTTCATGATAATCTCCTCAGTAGAAGTGCCACATTCAGCAAAGTCAGTGTGAGAATCATGTATTACCCAGGTGTGTGACCTCTGAAGTTAAGAGTTTCAAGCTTACTAAGAGCAAGTGAAGCTAGGCTATTCATTTAGATTTTGCCATGATATCACAGGGAGCAATTTCTCATAAGTCATTCCTCCTATTTATTAGAATCTTATGACCTTGCATTCATAAGTGCGATGTCTAGTTTTTTCTGTTTATTGACACATAACATCCTTTCATCCCAAAAACACATGTACAAATACACTCAAGACAAGTCCTGAAACATGATCTTTGCAATGAACAAAGAGAGAAGACATTCCAAGGAAGGACTATTTCGTGAAAGGTGTGATTTATCTTCATGGGGCAGACATGAGCCTGGGAAATGACAAGTGTTTGGTACAGCCTTAACTACCACTTATTTAATTAACTTACCTCAAAGGCCACAGTTTCCAGAGAAAGTCTCTACAAAGATACGAGAGCTAAGATGTTGTAAAATTCCCTACAGAGTACTAGGGACTGTTGGTGACCCTTGGAACCCTAGCTCAGTTGAGGGTTCTTTGAGATCAGGCATAGACATTCTAAGCCCATCATTCCTAACACAGAGTATCCACACAGATCATGTAGAAGGTTGAGGAGGCCTGTAGCAGCCCCCAATGTCTATATTGATACCCAGCCCTGAGTCAAGTCCACCTCTGTCCTGATCCTCTGAGGAGACCTCTGTGTAGAGGTACCCAAGGATGGCTGATGAGCAGACTCTGGAAGGCAAGGATGTTTATACTTGCTTGTCCTGAATGGGGCAGCCTGGCTAAAATTCCTTAAAACAGGGATTCTCACCAGCACTGTGAGGTGCACAGAGTCTCAGAGGACTTCATGCAAGGAAGAGTCAGAATAAATGTGCAGCTACTCAAGGGTTTCCACGAGGAGAAGGTCCCTCCTGGTCAGTGTATGAGAGCATGGAGTTTTCATTAATGGGGGAACAGTCTTGCAGTTTTTGGCAACTGAGGATTCACTAAGGGCCTTGAGGCCTCTTTCCCTAGACACCAGCCCTTATCCTCCTCTAAGCCATATCTTAGGTAAGGCCATTCCTATCCTGCCTCTTTGGGGTAGCAGAAAGAAGATTCCTAACAAATAGGCCATCTATGGGCTTAATTCTGTGCAGAGGGCATATGGGAACTGAGGAAGAGTGTAGTGTTTCTGGGTTAATGATGCAGAGAGCTGACACTTGGAAGCAATTCTCCTCCCAAAGACTTCTTTTGGGAGTGCAGATAATGATGAGCAGACAAAGGCCACTGCACAAACTGAGGTCTTGTAAGTGGGTTAGGAACATGAAACCCAGAAGCATGCAGTCTGTTCTCTCAGTGGATATATTTGTAGAGAAGACTGAACTGTGCGCCTTTTCATGGTAGTGCCTGGCACCTCCAGACTCTCCCTTTCTTTCTGTCCTAACTGCACAGGACAGTACAGAAGTCTGGAAAGAAGCAGCTACCTTATAAGCATTTTCCAACAAAACTACCTTTATTTGCTAAGACAGACATACCCTCACATGAAAAGACCCCATCCCACCCAAAAAGCAATACCCCATCCCTTCCTACCCTCCCTCTTCTGTTCCTACCCTGAAAACCTGCTGGATTAGCATGTGTTAGGCGAGAGCACTGTTTCAGGCTGCCAGATGTTGCCACAGTGAAAAGACAACAGATTGAGTTGAAGCACACCAGAGACCATGTAGCAGCTCTATTGGCTTCAATCCCTCTTTTTACTATTGTTGGTGCCACATACGTCACCCTCCTCCTCTTAGGTTGTGATGAGGGAATCACCCCAAGAGCCAAGTCCTGACCCTTGGATACCCCTTGTCCATGGGGTGACTTGTCCATACCCAGTGAGAATCCTAGGAAATCTCACTTTCTTGATTTGGCAGCTGGAGGTGAATCCAAGCTGAGACCTCTGCGGAGCAGGTTCCTGTCAGGATCCGGGCTCAGTGCTAACCCCCCTGGGCAGCAGAGGATGTTGTGAGTTAAGCAGGTATGCCAGGCTTGGGAGGTCTTCCTCTTCCTCACTGCTCCCTTGAGGCCCACCATCAGCAGAAGGTTGTCCAAAATGCACTGTACTTCTCTGCCCAAGGATCTGAGAGTGGTTTCCATGGAACTGGGGAGGAGCGCTGGACATGGTGTCTTCTAGTGAGGGAGATCCATGACTCCCTGATAAGACAATGTCCTCAGGACCTATTGGGTCTGCATCCAAATCTCCACCTGAAATGTGCTGTGGGGTACACACAGACTGAGGCTCTTCATGCCACACAGTTGGGAATCAACCTAGTCTGCACCATTAGTACCTCCCTCCATTCCTTCACACCTTCCTCTTGTCTAAAACGTATATGCCCTCAGGTGCAGCCACACTCAAAAGCCAGACTCCTGGGCAGGGTAAGGTAAAACAAAAATCACATATGCCTCATATGCAAGGTCCTCCTTCTCCTTGTCTACCTGGTATCCTTTTTTGTCCTTTGTACCTGGAATCTCTCCATCTTTACAAGCTCTGTGTTTCCCAATGCCCTGGTCTACCTGAAGTCACTCCCTAACATGACTCTGTGGTGGCCTCCCATACTGTGGCCACCAAGTGTGCCTCTGCTCTTAGTCCAATTGGTATTCTCCTTTCCCCTCACTTGTTTACCTATTGTCTCCTCTTAACCTCACTACCAGATGTCTCCCCTTCCATGGCTAAATCAGATACTTCCCTCTACCAGTTTTCTACCTAGCGTCCCTCTAAAACTTGTGTACTTTTTACTCCTCTTACTCCTGACCTACTTGGTGACCCTCCATCCCATGCTTAACTGCACAGGAGTTAGTCCTTCTTCCTGCTCCAGAAACTCAGTTAGGGCCATGAGATCTAGTTCAGGGTCTGGGGAAAGCAAGGCTTCTAGGAATTTGGGGTGAATGATTTCCTCCACCTGGGAACAGAAGGAAGAGGGTGTCAGTATGAGTGGCAGCATGCAATACCTAAAGCAATTAGGAACTTCATTAGAAGCATAAAGCAATGGCATATGCAATGTGGGTGACATCATGAATTTATGAAAACATCACGACCCTCTGAAACAGACACACACACACATATGCACGCACATGCGCACACACACACGCACACACACACACATACACACACACACACACACACACACACACACACACACACACACACATAAATATTCATCTCAGCTGCCCCGTAATCAGCCCCAAATGTAATGATCTGGAATGATTGTCCCAGAATCTGGCTGCCACTAGTGCCCTACATTCAGCTCACGTTCATGACAAAGTCCTTTTTGGAACACAGTTCATCAATGTAGCTCAGAAGATCTGGATCTGCAAATGCCCCCTCGTCTTCCTGCTTCTGCTCTATTCCTTCCTCTTCCGAGTTACTGTCAGACTCCAGTGGTCAACAGCTGAGTTTCCAACAGCCAGTCCATGATAGCCATATACTCCTTCACAACTTCAGGTGGGATGTCATCGGATGCCTTGTTATGCTACTGCCCCTGGTATCTGGGTGCTGGTGGAGGAGAAGGCTGAGCCTTTGGGCTGGTCTTTCTGATGGTACACTCTAATCATGGGAGAGCAGGAGGATACATGCATGTGGACTCTAGGTTGGCCCAACTATGCTTGAAAGGGCAGTGTTTCATGAGCTACCTGAACCCAAGATCTGACACGAGCTATTTCCATATCCAATACAAGACCAAGGGCACCAGGTACCTCAGGCTCTATGGGATTTTGAAAACATACTCCATAGGAAGTACAGTCACCTTTAGCCACTTTGGTCTCTGACTTCAGATCCTGGGAGAATAAGGGTATCTCTACCTGGCTGCTTTGAAACCTCAGGTGCTATGATAAAAGCGAGAGCACACAAGGGAGGGGAGAGGATAGGTAAGACACCTAAAAAACTAGCTAGCATTTGTTGCCCTTAACGCAGAGAAACTAAAGCAGATACCTTAAAGCAACTGAGGCCAATAGGAAAAGGGGAACAGGTACTAGAGAAAAGGTTAGATCAAAAAGAATTAACCTAGAAGGTAACACCCATGCACAGGAATCAATGTCAGTCAATGCCCTGTATAGCTATCCTTATCTCAACCAGCAAAAACCCTTGTTCCTTCCTATTGTTGCTTATACTCTCTCTACAACAAAATTAGAAATAAGGGCAAAATAGTTTCTGCTGGGTATTGGGGGGGGAGAGGGAGGGGGCGGAGTGGGTGGTAAGGGAGGGGGTGGGGGCAGGGGGGAGAAATGAACCAAGCCTTGTATGCACATATGAATGAAAAAAAAAAAAGAAACCTCAGGTGCTGGAGGTCTCTGAGGATCCAGGCTCAGTGATCCTGGAGGAGGCTGGGAGTGCAAGCCCATCATCAGTTGTAGTTTGGGATTCTCCATTTCCTTGGCAGCCTCAAACTCCATGAACCTGAGCACAAGGAATCAAAGACTGAGTTGAGAGAGAAGAGATTCCTGACCCAGGAGATTGCAGATTACATGGGAGAACCACAGTTCTGGAGACACCCTCTATATCCTACTGCCTGCAGGGATTCAAGGTAGGCCAATTTTCCTTAGCCATGTCCTTGAGTGACACCACTTCAGACCCATCCTGTCCCTACTGATCACCATAGGATTATCTGATGGCAAGAGTGGATCGGGGTCGCAGTGATTGTAGACATCATCTGGGGTCTTGTACCAGAACCTGAGATCCTGAGTTTGAGACTAGAATGACTGCAACGATGAATGGGAAGTCAAAGGCCCAGAGGAGATCAAGATAAAGCATAAGCTAAGCAGAGAGGATTTGGTTGCTTCCCTCTGAAGACCTAGTTACTTCTTTAACTGACTTTTGTTTAAGAGATTGTTTGTTTGTGTCAACAGACTTACATGGTGAAAAAAACAGTAAGGACTGAGGTATGTGCTTGAGATATGAGAGGATGGCCACCCTTGAACTCCCTCACTCAATTCTTCCCTCTTCTGGGACATCAGGTTAGAACTGAGCAGTTTCAGGCACAAGGGTGTCCCCAATCTATCAAGCCCAACAGATTGTGGGCCAGGTGAGCAACTCAAGACTGGTGGAACTTTCCTTTGCAAACCTCCAACTGTTGGATGAGAACACATGGATGGATGCTTACCACTCCACAACCTGTTCCTCACTCTCACAACAAGGTCGTTCCATAGACCAGTGAGGCTGGGGTTATGGGAGTGTCAGAGAATGCATTCCCAGCAATCCAGGTAGAGGGAGCAACTGCCTGGCTAGCAAGGGTTTGAGAAGTAGGGCCCTAGTCAATAATTCTCTTGGCAGTGTTTTGGTGACAAGCTCCTCTAGACCCAGCTGTGCAATCCCCTCTCTCCCACCATCCAGCCCAGGCTTGGATTCCTGACTCACTTTCTTGCCATCTCTTCATAGTCCATCCGGTCGAAATTGCTTATGGATTCCCACTCCTTCAAGCCTCTCCATAGTCCCTCTCCATTGACATGGTGGGCGTCCGCCGGGCCAGGGACCTAAGCACTGGGCTGTAATTGCTCAGGATCAGTCACAAGCCACTCTCCATTCCCAACAGACATAGTCTAGTACATGTCTTTGTCCTCCTCACCCCTGCATACTTTCATAATCTCCTCCCAACTTTGTATCATACTGCCAGGACACAGTCTCATGCCCAAATCATTAAAACCCACAGCTGCTGTGTAACCTATGAGTTCACCATAGTTGTGTATTACAAATTGATGAATTTTGTCTCTCAGAAACCACATATTTAAGTCCTTATTCCCAATGTCAGGATATTTGTTGATGGAGCCTTTGGTGGGAGCTAGAGTTAGATGAGGTCATTGAGCTGGGTCTCCCAGGATAGGTTAGTACCTTTGCACGAAGAGGAAGATAACCCATGCTCTCTCAGTCATATGAAGATTCAATCTAGGCATCTATGGAGTAGAACCCTGAACAGACAGTGAATCTGACAGCATCTTGATCCTGGTACTACCAGTGTCCAGGACTGTGAGTAAGGAATATCTGTTATCTCAAGTCACCAGCCTGCAATAGTCTGTATGGTGGATGTGCTTACTGACACCCTGCAAAGGATGACCTGAGGCCTAAATCTAAATTTGTGGCCTATACTGCACCAGAATTCCTCTGTGATATTTGTCCTCTGTATCAGTATGACAATTATCAAAAAATGAAGAATCATTGCACTCACACACATGATGATCCAGCAACATAAAGCACTGTAATCATGTCATGGTTACTGAGTGGTATTTCTGATATGTTACTGTCTTGAAAGATGCTATCAAACTCTGTGTATGTCATATTATTCCCTTCTAGGAGCTCCAGGAGAAGCTCCCAGCCATCTGAGGAGAACACTCACATCAGAAAGCAGGAAAGCGCTTCCACTTCACGAATGTGGGGAAGGTTCCTTCGGACTAGGGTCTTGAACTTCTGCTAGCGCCTGAAGTTGTTGTAAACACTGTCGTGTGATGAGATGTCCTCCTCAGGTGTGGCCTTGTCCTTGGATGTTGCCAGGCCTCCCTCCATGCATGACCTGTGTGATTGTGGTCCTGCATTCACAGGCCACATGATGGGGGTCTGGTGGACAAGTGGTGGTGGCGGTAGTGGTGGAAGACCCAGGAACCAGTTCGCCTCAGCAGCCTGGCTCTCATTTGTTGTTGGGGTAACAGCAACTTGGTTCACGCTGGGTGATACCAACACAAGGGAACCAGGTTGCTGTGTGCCCCCTAAGTGCAGCCCTGGGGGTCTCCAGTTGACAGGGGCCTGAGAGACACTGTTAGTATTGTGTGGGTGCTGTGCTGTCCCAACCGGCACAATGCGGTGGAATGGCACAGCCCCTGAGAGGCCACAAACCCCATTGCCTGCCAACAAAGGTGGCTGGTGGGAAGCAGGCATCATCACCAGAGGACTCCACTGATGGAGTACTGGAGTCATGATGGGTGTCAGGGTTTGCTGCCATATTGGCAGGTGTGCTGGGCCAGTGGCAAATTGGGGAGAGTTCAGGTCTGTGCCTGTAGTCATGTGGAAGCTAGGGCTGGGGATCATGACCGGTGCCAGCACTGAAGATGCTGTGGAGAAAAAGAAAAGTGGTGCATTAAGGAGGGAAATGGTACCAGAGGAAGGCTCTCAATTCACTGAGAGTCATGGAAGGATTCTCATCAGGTCATGTTTGTGCGGCAGGAACATTCAGGAGTTTTCACAATTTCCTGCTCTCTCTCTCTCTCTCTGCTTGATAATTTTTCCATTAGAACATTTTCCCACCTTTACAAGATTCCCTTACACCTCTCTGCTGAGAGCAACCAACCATCTTTCCTGGAAGTTTAGAAACCCTCTGGGTGAGCATCTCGCTAGAAAACCCTTTTCTCTGCAAGTCATCTCCCAAGGCTGCAGTTACTTTGACCACTTTGGTAGCACCTTCCCCCTTAGCACACTCATTAAGGGGCTGGAAACCCATTCCAGTGACAGTTTCTATCTCCCCAAGTTCCCCCATGTAGGTTCCAAATTCATTCTAACCCAATTACCTCCTCAGTCTTCCTTTTCCCCATGCTCTTTATGAAAACTCCCTCTAAGATTTAGGCTAGTGGCATCCAATCCCTCAGTACCATATCACAAGCAAGTTTCATGACCTTGAAGAAATGACACAGCACTGAAGCATTTCCCTCAAACTCTCCTGGGACACCACCATCACACCATCCCTCCACTGCTAATAAACCATGTTGATGTGTGCTGTCTCTCTTCTAGAAGTAATTGATCCAGGGGCTCCCACCCTTTTCTTGACCAGTATATTTACATGACGTGTTTTTATGTCCCTCTCAACTGCTCCCCTTATTCTGTCACAGGATTCCCTAGCTTCAATAGGTGAGGTGATGGGGGGGAAGACTAGGACTATCTACCTCATTTTCTTCAGCTCCATCATTTATCCCCAGGGATGAGGCAATTTAAATTTGAAATAAATTAAAGGGAGACAGAGAGAGACCATGTCCTTGACCTGCAGGCTTACCTGCACTTGAAGGCATCACCATAGGTTTGGACACTAGCCAAGACTGTCCAGCAGCCTTCATAGTACGACAAACCAAACTGTCTCGAGGAGCTCCTAAGGGTCCAAGTCAACAGGGAAAATTTAAAAGTAAACAGGGTGGAATGCGGTCAAGACATTCTGCAGTGTGGGGGAAGGGCAGACCATCAGGGATAGGATAGGTAACAACATTCCATAAAGGGCCAGTGGACAAAAACCTCAGATTCCCTTCAAATAATAGATTAGCAAGATTATTGGTGTTTCTGTAGGCATTTTTAAAGTTTTTCCTGAGTTCATAGCACCACCAAAGTGGTATGAACTGATGTCCCCTTTCTGTAGTTCACTTTCAGCCAACCTGGGTTTTTTTTCCCCCAAATTGCATTCCTCTTCAGAGGCAGGCTCCTTAGCAATTTCACCAATGGTCGCACTTTCTGAACAAAACTCCACACATAATTTCAGGTAAACACTGGAACTGATGGGAAGAGGAGGATGGGTTTGATAATGACATGGTCTTATGAGATCCAGTGTATTTGCTTGCTGTGTGCGCATCATTCTTCAGATAGCAGTCGTCCTCATGTCTCTTAAGATGGTGAATTTCTGTTAAAAAAAAAAAAAGACGGTGCATTTCTGAAATGTATTCTCTACCACCATCACTTAATGATGACCCTTTGTTGGAAAGACCTTGATCATGTAGGAACCACAAATGACCTACAGGACCCAAAAAGCACTCACTTCTTTTTGGTTCTGAGAGTTTTTATTTGCAGTACAGAGACACAAGTGTGTTTGACGTTTCTCTCACAAAACACAGTCATCAGTCCTGTGTTTCAAAATGATAGGAACTAGAACTCATATTTTGTGTTGTCACAAAAGAGCCTGGCCAGGAAATTGTTCAAAGAGATGTGGAGTGACTGTCTAGAGGATGGCAACAAAATCTTCTGTGTGACAAATTTCTCTATGTGGGAGAGGATCAAATTGTTCCCATATTATTTGGGAAGGGGGTAAAAATTGGCCAAGGTGGTCAAGTTGATTAAAAGTATAACAAAAATTTGCAAAGCAAACATTTCTGAATCAACATTTACTGGAAGATCTCTATGTGTCAAACAAAGGGAAAGAGTAGGAAAGTATCTAGGAATAGAATCAGACAAACCTGGTGTTAAGAGAGGTTTCCAGCTCTGAAATTCTGTGCCAGAAGTGTTCTTCAATGGAATTTTGCAGACACACAGGGTTTGATCGACATGAAAAACGGTGGAACAAATGCATCCAGAGCACTCTGCTAAGATGAGTCGACATTGCTTTAGGGTGGACTGTGTAAGTCTGTCAGGTAGGATGGTGTCTAATTGCAGGGTGGCATGGTACTGATGTTGCAAATCCTGAGTGGTCAGTTCCAACATGCTGGTTTTAAGGAGAGAGTGTCGCAAAGATACCCCCAGGAATAGCTGAGACCCCCTATTTCCTTCACTTTGAAAGGGCGCGTGGACCCAATTAGTCCTAACTGCGCATGCGCGTGCCTTAGGGATGGGCGGGGGCGGCTCTCGCTCGCACGCCATCGCGTGGCCATGGCCATCTCCACTGCCCTTCAACTGTCGCTAGCATCCGTTGCAGATGCGTTGATGGAGACCCACAGGCACGAGCACAGAGGACGTGGTCCAAACCGTCCTGCATCCCATGGTGGACTCCAAAATCCGTTAGAACTATGGAAGGAAATGTGACGCTTCACGGATATGTAGGACCTGCCAGCCTCCTCACGGGTGAGACGTTTTGCTTTCTGTGTTCGGAAGCATATCGCACTTTGTCTGTTTTGAAGAAGTGTTCTCCTTTCCTTGCTAGGGCTTGGGGTGACTGCAACTCTGGGAAGCTCACATCAGCTCGGTGTTCTCCTGATGAGGTAGTCTAATTCATTTCATTTTCTCTCTTCCGTTGGGCGGATGATCAAAGATAGGGTAGGAATGTTGAGGATTTCCTCAGCAGCCCTCAATGCCTTCAGCCTCCTTGGGATGCACCCAAGATTTTTCTTGGTCTGGCTCATTATGCTGATCTGTTTCTTCCCTGGAACCCTCAGTACCGCAGGAGGCAGGCTTGGCTTGTGCAGGATGATGAAGAGACAGCACTCATACTAGGTAATTAGCATCTTATGCTTTAGATCTTTGCCTCCCAAAGTTCGTGTGTTAAAGACTTAGATCCCAGCCAAAGACCTTATTTGGTACTGGCCACCTTCTCAGATGGGTGAGCCTAGTGCAATGAAAATAAGATATTTAGATATCTTATTATTGATCAGTGCAATGAATAATAAGTTATTCACATCAGATATGTAATTTTCAGGATGGATTGGCACCCCAGCCGTACTCTCTGTGTCTCTGCTTCATGGCCACCATGAAGTGAGCTGTATTTCTCACCATGTGGACTGCACTATGATGGACTGCCCCTCCACAGGCTTGAATGCATCATCACATCAGGCTGCCATGCACCACGGCCAAGTGACTACAGAATGAAATCTTTGAAGCTCTGATTTAAAATAAATTCTTTTTATCCATTAATGATGCATATTTTGATTATTTTTTCATCATGACAATAGCTGGATAACTGAAAATTGGTAAACAGAGTGTAATTATTGCTGTGGCTATATCTGACTCTGTATTTCAGAAGCCTGGGTGACTGACTTGCTTGAGAATTGTGCACGTTTGTTGCAGCAGACTAGATGAAGCCTTCAGTGCTGGAAGCAGAGGTTAATGGGGTGAGTAGAGTGGAATCTCTGAGGAGAAGAATGCTGACATGAATGCACTCACAAGGTTTCAATTAGGATCAAGGACTCTACTAGGAATTGGACTAGAGGCTACTCATTTGCATTCTGGCACAAAACTTGTTTACACTTTGTCCATTCACCAAGTGTTTATGTGACAATACATTTCAATGTGGCAGACTAATTAATCTGTTGAAGCAATTTCATTTAGTGTCTGAAAAGTGTGATGCTGGTTCCTTTTAGCCAAATTTATAGTGATATTTGCACACTAATGGCACAGCACTAATATTTTCAAATGTAGCCAAGTAGTAGTGATGTAAAATTGAGGCCAAAGCAGAGTGTGATAGCTGATGAGGTTAGTGTCATAAAATAAACCAGTTCCTTTGTGCTGCTTGAAAATGCTTTCAGGGCATCTTGGGAACTAACACCCCCACTTGTTAGAGTATCATAGCATGCCTTTTTGAGAAAAGAGCCTTGGGGCATGCTTGCTTGCACAGGGTCAACCAGAAAATTGTTTCCTTCTTTAGCCATCAGTAAACACAGAAACCTTAGAGGCTATGGTCAACGTGCTCTGAACTACTTAACATGGGCCATGTCATGCTTTTGTTATGGCTTGGCGTTGTCCACATACATGCTGGTATTGCAGGCATTCAGAATGCAAGAGCTGTGGGGTCATATAGGTTTCCACTGAAATTTCAGAGGAAATCCTACAGGTGAGGCAGTCTGTGGCACAGTGTCTGTCCCTGTAACTACCCCAAGAAGGGCCATGAGTGAAGCTGTGAG
The DNA here is from genome assembly GCF_047511655.1 of Castor canadensis. NCBI lineage: Eukaryota > Metazoa > Chordata > Mammalia > Rodentia > Castoridae > Castor > Castor canadensis. The sequence goes on along the minus strand of NC_133393.1, from coordinate 64,141,021 downwards.
AGTGAACAAAAGTTGCCATGGAGACTCAGGAAATTAGAGATGCCAGGAAACTTGAATGCCTGATGGGGAAGCCAAGGTAGCCAGAAGATGAAAGGCTATGTTCGTGAAGACCTTGTCTACCCCTCTTCCACAAAGTTTATGCTATGTCTCTTTAGAATGACATCTCAGTCTCAAGCATCCTAAAGACTGTCCTGGCTGTGGAACTAGAATCTCAGGGATGCAGTGATGTCAGAGATCACCTGAGGTTTTGGACCAGATTTGGGTTCCCTAAGGCTGGAATAAAAAATCCTGGAATGATGACCTAGCAGACGCAGACCCACAGGTGGTCGCACAGACTGGAAGCTAACCTGAGAGGATTGGGTTGCTTCCCCCTTAGAGCAGGGGTTTTGTTTGATTGGATGGCCTGTGTTGGTTAGTCTGTTTTCTTTGTTGTTTTAGGGAAGGGGTTTATAGCAGCAAAAACCATAAGGAGAGAAGGATGTTCGTGTGGTGACTGAGAAGCTCTCCTGTGCTGACAGTGGGTTGTCCATTCTCATCCTCTTCCGAGTCATTCAGTATAACTGTGCCAGTTTCATGATCAGGAGTGTCCCCACTCTGTCATGTGCCTAACTTTCAGGCAGGTGGACACCAAAAAACTGGTGTAAGTTGTTCCAATTGTAGAACTCCCACCCTGATCTTCACCCTCAAGGTAGGGTTGAACCTATGATCAGTGAAGCTGGGCTTTCTGGAAGAGCTAGACAGAGGACTTTCAGCACAGCAGGTAGAAGAAATATCCTCCTGCAAATAGTATTGTGAATTCAGCTTTGAATGACTTTGTTTCCCACAATTCACATGTAGAACTCCTGACCTTCAAAGAGAGGGTATTCGGTGATGGAGATATTTGCATGGAATCTAGGGTTAGATGAGTTCATAGAGCTAGGCCTCCCAAATGCAATAGTGCCCTTGCAGTAACAGGACTGGCAGTCAACATTCTCTTAGATATGTGAACACCAAGGAGAGGTTGCTTATCAGAAGAGGACACAACATATGGAATCTGTTGGCATATTGATCTGGGATTTCCAGGCTCTAGAATTGTGGGAAGGGAATGTTTTTGGTTTCCACTCATAAGTCTAAAACCATATGCATGCTGGCCAAGCTGAGTGACACAATACCCAGAATGGCCTGTGTCCTAAATCCACATTAGGGCTCATACTAAATGTGGAACCCACTGTGATCCTTCATCTTCTGTATGAGTGTGATAATTATTCAAGAACGAAGATTAACTGCACTCACGTGGGCATGATGATCCAGTGAGATGTGACAGTTCTATTTCCGAGTATGTGGCTCTCTTGCCTGATGCCATCAGCTTCAGGATAGTTCCTTGTGCATGTCTCATTGTTCCCTTATAGGAGCCCCAGGAGAATGTTCCAGCTGCCTGGGGAGGATACTCACATGAGGAAAGAGTTCCCCTATCCAGAACTGCGGTAAGTCTCCTCCAGATCAGGGTCTTGAAGCACAGCCAGTACCAGAAATTTTCATGCGCACTGTTTTGCAGAATTTGTCTTGATGTGCAGCAATGTCCTGGGAAGTTTCCAAGCCACCATCAATGCAAAGCATGTGTAGCTGTGGTACTGTATTCACTGGCAACAGGATGGGAGCCAACTGGGCATTTGGGGTAGTGGGAGATGGCCCAAGAACTAGTTTCCCTCACCAAGCTGGCTACCACCACTGGCTGGACTAGTCATAGCAGTGTTCATGGCAGGTGATGCCAAGAGTAGGGGAGCAGGGTACTGCACATGTCCAAAGATCACCTCTATTGCACTCCACTTGAGGTGATGTCAGGGATAAGAAGGTTCTGATTGTGTGCAAGCTTCTCTCTTTCTTGCTCCTACTTTCACAAGGATGTTGAAAAGCAGATCCCCAATCTGGCCATGACCACCATGTCCTCACAACAAAGATGGCCCATGGAAAGTAGACAGAACCAGAGAGTCTCCCTAAACAAGCAATGGGATCACAAGTGTTGGCTGGACCAGGGGACCTTCGGGGAAAGGGTAGGTCTATGAATGGAGACTTGGAGTCTGCAGTGGTCAGGATCATGTACAGTGCCTCACTGTAGATGCTGTGAAGACAAAAAAGGGGCTACATCGAAGAGGAAAAAGGCACAGGAGTGAGGGAGTGATGGAGCAAGTAGACTTGGAATCATTGGGGAGTCAGGGGAGGATCATATCTGGCTATGGTGGTGGGGCAGAGAAATTGTGCAGTTTGCAAACATCTCCAATGAATTTTGTGCTCTCTCCCTCAGCTTGATAATTATTCCAGAAGAGAAATTGGTTCCAGTTTCTCCAGATTTCCTGGATTCTATGTGGTAAGAGCAACACCTCAACTTTCCCTAACTCTGAGAAGAACCCTCAGACATCCCTTTCAGACAACTCATCTCTCTGCTAGGCATCTCCCTAGAACATGTTCAGGTTTCCTCTGTTTGGAAACACCTTCACATTTAGCATACTCACAAGTGGACTTGGGACACTGACAAGCAGCAGTTTGTTACTCCTTATGGCCATGGTGACAGTACCAGATGTGTTATTGTCCTATTACTTCCTCAGCCTTTTTTCTTTGTACCACTTCTAAGTCTCTCTTTTTATCCTTAGCTTATCACAAGCAAACCAAAGCCCCCAAAGAAATCTCTCTAAGCTATCTCCACATGGATTCTGGCTCTGACACCACAATGCATTCAACTCATCCTGCCTGCCCATGTCCTAGCACACCCATAGAAATCAGTAAGCAGGGACCAATTCTGGACCTCACACAGATACAGGAAGTTGTTCCCCAACAACAGGTGTGGTAGAAATATTGGAATCACATAAGAACCTGTCCACCTGTAGAAGACTAGAAATGTCAGGTAATTGAAAGTGGTATGAATCTCAGGGAAGATTTGCAGAGATTATCCGAGATACTGGTCATGTCATGATTGGATGAGGGAACTGGATCTGATCTTTGCCCTTTCTTTTGAGCTGCCAGTAATAAAAAGAAGTGAGCCCCTAAAATCCATGCATGATCCAGTTGTTAAGCAAAAATAATTGGAGATGGGTTTGGATTCATTTTGCATTGTGAAATGGACATAAATATTTGTGGCTAGTAATGGAATATTATTGTTTGGATCTTCAATGTCTTCCAAATGCTCATGTTTCTTGCTGATTTAGTCTACAGCTTATGGCCCTATTAGAAACCATTGGGCCCTTTATAGAGGTGAGGCTTAAGAGATAAAATTAGGTCATTGGTGGCATGACTCTAAAAGGACATTGGAACTTTGATCCCTTTTTCTATTTCCTGGCTTCCATGAGATGAGGGGTTATCCTGTCTTATACATAGCTGTCCATCATGACGTAGTGCCTTACCACAGGCCTATTTGCAAAACAGGGCCAAGTGACCAGAGACTGAAACCTCTGAAACTATGGACAAAGATAAGTGTTTCCTCCAATTAAGTTACTCGTTGTAGGTGTTTTTACCCCAGTGACAGATAACTAACACATCCCCCTATGCACACTAAGGGAACATCTAGCTTCACTCTCAACCCAAACTCACCTCCCTTGGATGCAAGTTCAGGAGCACTGAGGGGTGTCTGCTTGTGGCTCAGTGCTCTCTACACTCCACAGAGGCCAAAGCTTCATTCGCCATCCTTTGGGAACTAATATGTCATGGAGCCTGAAAATTAGAATAGCATCATGCACTGGAGTCCATAGCCCCTTTTGTTAAAACAAAAAACCCAGACCTCATTTAACTGTGGGGCCAATGTGGCTGTAGGGATCCCAGATAGACAATCTCAGGAAAATGAAGTGGACAATGGGTGTCCTCATAAAGAGGAGGCAATCCTGGGCAGACAGCCTATACTGGAATGGGGTTATTGGGATGATCTGCCCCTTTGATACCCTCTGAATGCCCAATGATAATGCCATCCCCAGAAGAAGAATGTGAAGTGCAGTCAGCACTCCTCAGAGGCTACCAGGTTCCTTAACTATCAGGCTAGTCCAGGCAATAGGCCAGGCTGCTGTTTCAACTCCTGGAACTGTGATGCAATCACAGACCATGGGCAAGAATTCTATTCTCTCTGAGTCTCAGCTTATTTCTCTTTCAAACAGGAAAACAGTGTTAAATTTAAGGCCCTGGGAAGATGAGATTTAACATGGGGAAATTCCTCAGAGCAGTGACTTGCATACTATGCATAGCTATCATAAATGTTAGGTATTCTGCCCCCTTGTCCAAACAGAAGTAAGTGCTGATCTTCCTAAAACAGTCCCCCACCCAGTCCCAATCAGGGAGCACCATGTCTTCTGATGGTCCAGGAGAACTTGTGATCCTTGTTGTTGATTCTGAAACATATCTGCCTCTCAGTCACTTGAGGGCTTTAAACCTAGGTGTCTTGCAATATTTAGGACTCCAAGATGGGAGCACACCTATTCACCATCAAATTCTTTAAAATAACCATCACAGTGCCTGTATCGAGGAAGTGACCTAGAGTGAAGAAAAGATAGAGCATGACTAGTTTTGCCTTTTCACTTTTGAAGTACAGTAACAAGGTATTGGCAAAAAATCCACTCCCTATTGTCTATACATAGTTAGGGGTATAGCCAATAGGTCTTAAGTCCTCTTCTTGTCTCATGACTTCCTTATTCTTTTTTTAAATTTATTTTATTCACTTGTGCATTCAATGTCTGGGTAATTCTCCCCCCTCCTCCACCTTCTCCCACTCCCCTCACCCCCACTCTGTCCCCCACCTCCTCACCTCCGAGCAGAAACCTGTTCTGCCCTTATCTCTAATTTTGTTGAAGAGAGAGTATAAATATTAATAAGTAGATCCGAGGGTTTTTTCTGTTTGAGATAAGGATAGCTATAGTGTGAGATTTCTCGCCTTGCTTTCCTGTATATATGTGTTACATTCTAAATAGATTTTTCTCAAACTAACCTTTCTCTAGTTCCTGATCTCCTTCTCCTATTGGCCTCTGTCACTTTAAAGTTTCTGCATTAGTTTCTTTGCATTGAGGGAATCAAATGCTATCTGTTTTTTGGGTGTCTTACCTATCCTCATATCTCCCTTGTGTGCTCTTGCCTTATGATGTGATCAAAGTCAAATCTCCTTGTGTTTACCCTTGTTCCAAAATCCTCATGTGAGGGAGAACATACAATTTTTGGTATTTTGGGCCAGGATAACCTCACTCAGGATGATGTTCTCCAGTCCCATCCATTTTTACTTGCATATGATAAGATTTCATTCTTCTTCATGGCTGAGTAAAATTCCATTGTGTATAAATACCACATTTTCTTAATCCATTTGTCAGTAGTGGGGGCATCTTCGCTGTTTCCCTAACTTGGCTATTGTGAATAGTTCTGCAATAAACATGGGTGTGCAAGTGCCTCTGTAGTAACCTGTGTCACATTCTTTTGGGTATATCCCCAAGAGTGATATTGCTGGATCGTATGGCAGATCTATGTTTAGATTTTTAAGGTCATCCTTATTCTGTATCACGTTGCTCAGCACAGCCTCAGTCCCACTCGGGCCCCACACTTAGCTGTGCAAAATCCTTTCTTGGAATTTTCCTCTTGGTCCTGGGGTCTTGCTCTTCTTCTACAATCAACAGTCAAACGTGGTGAGGCTATCTGCTGGATGATGCAGCCATAGAAGCTACATGTTCCCATCATGTGCATGAAGCCAGAGTGGGTAGGATGGAAATTGGAGACAGTTCTAACCAATGACCCTCATTCACTAATGGCAAGCTTGTGGTTGTTACCCATTAAAATTTCATGTTGTCTTTGTCTACAGTGTTGCCACAGGTCTGACACCTGAAAATGAGCATGTACCTCATGTTAAGGATAGGCATTCTCTTAGAAACAGATCTATATGAGGGAATATACATTTTCATTTGCAATTTTTTTCCTATATTTTCACTCACCTTCTGCTTCTATCTGTAGGGCCAAAAGTCAAATAGCCTTTAACCAAATTGCTGATTGATTTTGGAGACAAACTCCAGAGTGTGTGCAGTATCCTTTGTGCATTAGCTGTGCATTTAGTGCTCCATTGCATTTCTTGTGTAAGATGTGGGGATAGAACATGATACAGAGCATAGTGAATTATCTGAGGTATGCATATTTGATTACCATGTGTATAAGATTTGTACAGGAGTGAGTATGTTGAAACAGATAGGGTATACCTTTGTGTATGTATACCTGTAATAGCAGTCTGTGTGTTATGCATTGAGGTGTTTATTGTGATTGGGGACACTGTGTTCTGTGTGGATATGTGTACATACACTTGAGAAGAGGTAAGGTTACGTGACTATGCTTTGTGTGTTAGATCTGTTTATATTGAGGTCATAGGGTTAACTAGTGTAACATGGTGTCTAGATAAGCATTTTGGAAATATGCTTTTGGTGCAACGAGACTTTGGTAGAATGGTGGCTGTCGGCATGTTTTGGTTTCAAGAGTTGTACATATGTATCCTAGGAAGGTAGAAAACCTTTTTATAATTTCTCAAGGTGGAAACTTGCGTATATTCTTACTTAGGGCTGTGAGGAGATATATTTGTTATGAGGAGTGGAGGAGCATCTCCTGTGAGTTGAGAAGGTGGCAGTGATGTCCATGAGTGCTTGTTTGAGAGGTGTTACTGTGTTTGTCTTCATGTTCCAAGACCTTGTGTCTATGTGCATGTTCAAAGCCCAGGCAGCAGTATGCATTATATTTGGGGATAGAGAATCGTGTCCTTGTTTAAGAAGTACATGAGTTTGGTCTGAATGCATTCAGTTATTGATGGAAATTTTGTGCCAATGCATTTTGGGTTATAAGGGTGGTGTGTAGTTTTGTGGTGATGAAGAACTTGTATTTTGTGTTGTCATTGAGGATGGTTGGCCTAAGTGCATAGGTATTAAGCATAGGAGGTCGTGATTTTATGAGAGTTTGTGTTATATAACTGTTTTGTGTTTGAGCATGGGGGATCCTTGGCATATAGGACTTCTTGGGAATGTAGGGAAGTTTATGCACCTAAGAATTTTCAGATTTCAATGGGACTGTGTCCTTGGGAGTATATATGTATATCAGAAAGTATGGGACTTTGGTTATTGGTGTTAGAATATCTGGGAGTATTTTTAGGTCTGTGGCTGGACTGTGGGTGTATGTATCTTCAGACATCTGAATTGCTTATACCCATGTAAATTAGACATGTGAATGCATTCAGGAAATGTGATGGCTGTGTATCCATCTTAGAGCTGTGGATACACAGATAACTCCATCTGAGTAGGGAGTTAGAACCATTATTTATACATAGAAGCAGACATTAACATGCAATGGTAGTGATAGTGTATATGCGTAGTATATGGTGGTACAGGACAGGGTGTGTGAGTGTTAAGAGGACTGTTTGAGGGGACATTTGTTAATATGAAGTGCAGTTTTTTAGTATGATTGAATGTATTTTTGGATGTGGAAGAAGTTTGAAATCAGCAGATATGTGGAACTGTGTGTATGAATACATTATGGATTAGGGGTGTATTTGGAAATGTTAATGATTGTGCTTAAGGTTTTTGATGAGTAGAACTGGAATATGTTGAGGGTATTTTGTGTATTTGGGAGTTTGTTTTGGTACATCAAGGTATTCTGAAGAAATGGTGTTTTGTGTGTGTGTGTGTGTGTGTGTGTGTGTGTGTGTGTGTGTGTGTGTGTTTGGGAGTGTCAATCTGTTCACTTCAAGAGCTATGGATGTTATCTTGTTATGTTCTTAATCATGGTGCATTTGATTGCATTAACATGTAGAGAGATTCTACTGGTGGGTTGCTATGTTGGGGATGCAGCAATGTGATTTATATTTGTTGAGTATATGTATTGCAATGAACATGAACAAGTCTGACTTTTTCCCAAGGGATTTAAAATTCTTTTTATGTGAATTCTGTTTGTATTTGTATGTGTGCATTTGTGTGGCATTTCAGTGTTTGATGTGGCATCATGTGCCTAAATAAATGTACAGGGCAATGTGTAAATGTGTTCCTGTGAAAGTGTATATACATATGTGTGTGTGTTTGTGTATCCATATGTGTATATGTGTATGTGCTTACGGTTGAGCATATTAGAAGGTAATGTTTGAACATGCAGATGCTGCCAGCAGACACACAGTTCCTAGTTCCATTCTGGAAAGAGATTTCTATGTTGAGTCTGCTATTGGTCTTTCTCAGGCGTGTCTCCCACTGCAAGTTAAAGACCAAGTACCTCTTTGTGGCCCCCACAGGAGCCCTCTCAGCGTGGCCCTGCTTGTAGCCCATGGGTCCACACAACTGAGCTCACTGTAAGAATGCTCTGGCAACAGCATCACAAGACTGTCCCTTCAGTTAGCTCTCATCCACCTAACCTTGGTTTGTATTAATCTTGATAGTATATACTTGTGCTCTTTGACACTTTGGGTCAGGAGTCAAATTATCCATGTGGAAAGGATCTGTCTCCTCTGGATTTCCATGGTGTCCTCTGTTGCCTGTCTTTTTCCCTCAGTTCCACAAGGCTTACAATGAAGTCCATCCTTCTCAGGGTAAATTTTGTTGTTTATGCCTGATAAGTGATAAATCAATCAAGGAATCAATGGATTGTCTCTTAGGTTGAATTTACTGCAACTCAGTCTCTGAGACAGCTAATTCAGGAGGGAAAATGTGTATGTTTGTATTCAGAGTTGTAGAGGTTGTGTGCATTCTAGTTGGTTTGTGTGTGTGTGTGTGTGTGTGTGTGTGCGCTAAGATGCAGTTTGTATGTGGGAATTTCATAAATATAAGAACTGTGTATGAGGGAGTTTTAAAGGTACCACACATGTTTGTGGTGATGTTGGAGCTCATATGCATATGTGAGGATTCTTTTTGTGTATTATGGAAATATTCAGTGTTGTCAGGGAGCATTTATGTGTGTTTGAGGAGGTTGAGGGTAATGTGAAGCGCATACTGATTTCTGATCAAATTGGCCATGTGTAAATTCATAGCTAGCTCCTGGGTTATGCATGTGTTTGAGGAGGCAGGTGTGTATAATATACACATTTTGGGAATGGGCTTTGGTATGTCTGTGTATTTGGGTCATTGCATATTGCAGTTGTGTGTATTTATCACTGTAGCTGTATGAGGATACATACTTGGGGACCTTTAAGGGGAATGTTTCTTTCAGTACATGAGTATTATTCTATGTTTCGGTGTGTAGAACCAGCATTGAAAAGGAAATGCCTTTGCCTCTGCAAAAACACACAGATCCAAACAATACTGAGTAGTGAAAGAATAAACTTCAAATCCAAGAAATACAATGCAATTCCTAGATCCTGGATGACACCAGGACACCACATGCAGCCCACTTTCCTATGAAGTCCTCCTGAGAACACGGCTTATCAACATAGTTGAGGAGATCCGGGAATGCATACTGTCCATCCGTCTTTCTGCTATTAAATTACTTCCTCTTTCAGTTTCCAACGTATCTACCCATATTGGGAGAAGCTCCTGTCAAACACCCCAAGGAAGCCTTCTAGTTCTGCCTGCTTCCCCCAGGCCATAATTGGTGGGAGAAGTTTGTAGTGATGACATGTTTGGCCTGTTCATTTGAAAATCATTGTGCAAATTTCAGCAGGAGATAGACCAGCAGAACATCCTGTTCCCATCCTAATCTGAGGACCACCAAAATCAACACAAGTTAGGAGGATGCATTGTTTCTCAGATAGCAGGATGTGGCCAGAATGAAATCTGTCTCAGGCTATTATTCAAGAGGAAACATCCCAGAACCACCTACCAACTCTTGAGGCTTCAATGTTTCTTCTTCCTAGTGTTGGTGCTAATGAATTGCACCTTCTCCTCTTAGGCTTTGAGGGAGGAACTAGCCCCAGATCCAAGTCCTGATCTCCAGACACCCCACTACACAGGGAAACTTCTCCATAGGCAATTGGACTTGGCACCTGGAGGTGAATCCAAACTGAGGCTTCTTCTCTGAGGACTGGATGGCCTTAGTGCTTTGAATCCATTGAAGAGGAGGTTCCTATCAGGACCCAGGCTCACTGATAACCCCTAGGGGAGCAGACAGCTCTGGGAGGAGAACAGGTAGTCCAGGATTGGGAGGCCATCCTCTTCCTCCCTGTTTCTATTCTGTGTCCCATGTGTCCCCCTTGCAGGAGAGGTTTCTCTGAAACCCACTCTGCTTCTGGGCACAAGGCTCAGGGAGAGGTTTCCAAGCCAATGGAAGGAGCACTGGGTCCTGTGTTTCCTAGTGAAGGATACCTATGTCTCTCTGATAGGATGGCAGTATTCTTAGGCCATAATAGTTCTGTAGTGGAGGCTCAATATCTCTGGTGTTCCCAGAAAGTCCTCAATAGGGTACAGGTCATTACACTTTGTCCTTGTTGAGAGTCATGGTCATTTCCATATGGCCTTTGGCAGGCCTCTGATTTTGAGCCATGATTGTCCAATCTGGGCAACCAGGATGCTAAGGTGCCCCCCCACCTTATCCTTCTAGGTGAGTAGAAGCTTCTCTGCCACCTGCAAGAGGAAATGGGCACTTGCAGGTGCCATATCCGGCAAGAAGAGGGCCAAAACATTGTGGACAATGGAGTACTGTCAATTGTCAGTGACAACTGTACTTACTTGGATAATACTCTTAGTGGTATAACCTATTGTTCCTTTTTTTGTCTTTACTTAGGTTTTTTCTTCTGCTTCCTTTTTGTTTTTATAATAGAAAGCCATCTTTTATATCTCCAGTGTACCTTTCCTCTCCTGTAGAGAACGCTAAATCTAGAGGAAAAAAAATACAATTAAAACATTAGTGGTTTTGAAGTGGTTGGATCATATCCTTTACTTATATTATGTAATCTTTATGTTAGTGTTACACATCTGCTTTCTTTGGAAACCTTTGAAACTTTTTTATTAATGTTGGCCCTTGTTTTTAACTTTGATCTAGGAGCTATGCAATCTGCATATTCAGAGCAACTTCTCTTCCTCTTCCCTGTTCTGACTTCGGACAAAATGGAAATTCGCATCAATCTCGTTTTTTCCTTTTCTTTGCAGATTGCTTTGGGGTGCAGGTGTTTCTCCTTCAGAACCCTCAGACCCAGGCCTTAATGTTTTTATTTTATAGACACTAATGTTGCTTCTTGTGTCCAAAGTAAGAGGAACTTTTCATTGCTCTTCCTCCTAATCTACATGGTGACACGCCTTCCACGACTACCTAGTTGGAAGTTAGACCTTCCTCCTGCTCCGTCCATTCAGTGAAGGCCATCATGTCCATCTCTCAGTCTGGGGAAAGCACGGTTCTATGAATCTGGGGTGAATGCTGTCCAATATCAGAGGATGACAGTGTGTGTCACTGAAGTTTTATGTGTGGCAGCATGCAGTGAGCAATGAGTGCTTATTTTAGATTCTCCATCTCATCTGCAACTTCAGACTCCATGAACCTGGGGGACAAGGAATTATAGACTGAGCCAAGAGAGAGAAGATTCCCTGGCCCCATCACCAGGCAAGTGAAGGTGGAAGGTATTGTGTGTATGATTCATGGGGTAGGCTGGTCAATTCCCAGGAGGTGAAAGATAGTATCTTCCAACCATAGTTCTGGCGATACCTTCCATCTTCTGGCACCTGAAGGAATTCAACTCAGGTCCAGGTCACACAGGCATGTCCCTCAATGACACCTTTTCCACACATAATTTGTCCTTGTCCATCATCATAAGACAACCTGGCAGCAAGAAGTGGATCAGGGATTCAGTGATGGCAGAGATCATCATGTGTCTTTTACCAGAGCCAAGGATCTGCTGTGAGACCACAAAACCTGAAATGATGAACTGAGAGACTAAAGCACTGTAGAAGTTATGACAAGGCAAAATCTAAGCAGACAGGACTGGGTTGCATCCACTTGAAGCTGGTATTTGTTTATATTACTGACTTGTGTTATTACATTGCTTATTTATTAGACTGAAGGGAATTTTACAGTGCAAAATCAGTAGGACAGAGGGACATCATTGAGATATCTGAGAGGCTGGCCTCTCCAAGCAATGCAGTCTCAACTTTCAATTTCTTCTGGAAAATTAGGGTACAACTATGCAGGTTCATGTGCAGGGGATCCCCAGTCTGTCAAGTGATCAGCTTCTTGGAAAATGAGCAACACAGAGCTGGTTGAACTTGTTCATGTTCTGCAATTCCAATTGCCTGAGGAGTGCACATGAGTGAATGCTTACACCTTCACAACCAGTTCCTCATCCTCAATCCAGGGTAGTTCCACACACTTGTGAGGCTGGGTTTATGGGAATGTCAGACAGAACATTCCAAACAATCCAGGTATGGAGCATTCTCCTAGATAGCCGGCTCATTCCCAACAATCCAGGTAGATGAAGCAGTCTCTTACATAGCAAAACTTCAAGAAGAGTGACCATACTCGATAGTCTTCTTGAAAGTGTGTTGGTGCAAAGCCCCACGAGACCCAGCTGTGCAATCCCCCTTCTCCCACCATCATCAGGCATGGTTCCCTCACTCACCTTCTTGTCATCTCCTCATGTATCATCCAGTCAGAATTGTTTTAAGAATTCCCACTCCTTGAAGTCTCTTCATAGCCCCTCCTCCAGCAACATGGTGGGAATCTTCCAGGCAGGTACATATGCACTGGGCTATAATTGCTCACAATCAGTCATGGTATACAACCTACCCTCCATTCCAACTGACCTCTTACAAAACAATCCTTTGTCCTCCTCACCCTGCATGCTGCCATGTCCTCCTTCAAACGTGGTATCTCATTTCCAGGAAACATTCCCGTGCCCAATGATCAATACCCATAACTGCTGTGGAACCACCATGAGTGCACCATAGGTCTGTATTATGAGTGTAAGGATTTTGGTCCTCAGAAATCACATTTTGAAGGCCTAATTTCCAATGTGAAGGTTTTTGGTCATGGAGACATGGGTGGGAGATAAGGTTAGATGAGGTCATTGAGCTGGGTCACCCAGGATGGGATAGTGCCCTTGCAGAAAGAAGAAAACAAGAAAAACTCCCACATACAGATGAAGACACAAGCTAGGAATCTATGGAGTAGAACTCTGAATTGACAGGGAATCTGGTGTCATCTTGATCTAGCACTACCAGGGTCCAGGAATGTGAGAAAGGAATGTTCATTTTTTCCAGTCTGCAATAGTCTGTATGATGGCTGTGCTTAGTGACACAATGCATAGGATGACCTGAGATATAAATGCAAATTGTGGCTCATATTGCCCCAAGAATCCTCCGTGACACTTGTCTTCTGGTTCAGATGATAGTTATTGAAAATGAAGAATCATGGCACTCACACATGATGATCCAGTGACATATAAAGTATTTTACATGCCATGGTTACAAAATGGTCCTTCTCAGTATGTTACTGTCTTCACAGATGCCACCAACCTTAAGGGCATCCTTGTGCATGTCATGTTGTTCCCTTACAGGAGTTCCAGGAGAAGCTTCCAGCCATCTGAGAAGAACACTCCCATGAGAAAGCAGGAAAGTGCTTCCATGTATCTAGGGAAGGTTCCTCCTGACCAGGGTCTTGAATCTCTGCCTGTGCCTGAAATTGTTATACACACTGTTGTGTGTGGAGATCTCCTCATCAGGTGGGGCCTTGATTTGGACATCGCCAGGCTTCCCCCTTTATAGATGAGCCACGTGACTGTAATCCTGCATTCACAGACCACTTGATGGGGACATGCTGGGAAATTCATGGTGGGGGTAATGATGGATAACCTAGGAATCAGCTCCCCAAACCAGCCTAATGACTGGTTGGGGCAATTGCAACACTGTTCATGATAGTTGATGCCAATAGTTGGGGAGCAGGGTGATATGTGCCCCCAAAGAGCATCTCTACAGTTGAGGGGGGCCTGAGACAGAATATTATTTTGTGGATGCTTTTCTGACCTCTGTGCTGCCCCAACTGACACAATGAGGTAGAATGGTACAACCCCTGACAGGCCACACCTGCCACTTTGGTTACTAAAGGTGCTTTGGGAGAAGCAGGCACCATCACTAGAGGGCTCCTCTGAGGGAGCACTGGAGTCATGGAGGGTGTGAGGGGTTGTTTCTGCAGTGGCTGTTGTGCTCAGCCAGTGCCAATATGGGGAAAGGTCAGGTTTGTGACTATAGCCATGGAGAGCCCAGTGTTCAGAATCATAACCTGTGACAGCACAGGACATCCTGTGTAGAGAAAAAAAGATGGTGTGTAAGGAGCAAAATGGTACCACAGAAAGATTCTTTATTCCTGGGTGTCACTGAGAGTCATGGAAGGAGTCTCATCAAGTCATGTTTATGCTGAGGGAAAATTGTGCAATTTGCACAATTTCCCTTTCTCTCCCTCTGCGTGATATTTATTTCATTGAATGATTGTTTCCAGTTTAACAACATTCCCTAACCCCTTTTTGCTCATAGCAACTTCTCAACTTTGCCAGGCAGTTAGAGGCCCCTGGGGCATCTGTGGTAGAAAACCCCTCTGTCTGCAAGTTATCTCCCTAGGCTGTGGGTAGTTTGACTACTTTGGCAGCATCTTCATACTCAGCCCCCTCAGTAGAGGGCAGGAAACCCTCTCCAGTGACAGTTTCTACCTCCCCAAGAGCCTCTGTGATTGTGACAGATTCACTGTGGCCCCATAACCTCCTCACTCTTCTGTTTCCCCATGTTCCTTATGAACAATCCCTCTTAAGATTTAGGCTAGTCCAGTGAAATCCCTCAGCACCATATCATGAGCAAGTTTCATGATCCTGAAGAAATGACACAGCACTCAAGATTTGCCCTCAAATTCTCCCTGGAACACCAACATGACACCATCCCTATACTGCTAATAAGCCACGTTGGTGTGTTCTGTCTTTCTGCTGGAAAGAACTGATCCAGGTGCTCCAATCCTTTCTCTTGATTCAGTATATTTTCTGGGGATTTTTTGTTCCCCCCTCCCCAGCTGTTTGCCTTATTGTGCCATAGATTCTCCATCTTCCCTATGTGAAGTGACATGGAGGAGATCAGGATAGTCCCCTTCCTCTTCTTTAGCTCAATCATTTATCCCATGCAGGAGAGGAATTTAAATTCAAAATGACTTGAAAGGTGGCAGGGAGAGACCATGTCCCAGACCTACAGGCTTACCTCCAACTGAACAAATGTCCATAGATTTCAACACTGGCATTACCCTATGACGGCCTCCATAGTGAGAAATGTCAAACTGGCTCAAGAAGCACCTGAGGGTCCAACTAAACTGGGAAAGTTTAAAAGTAAACAAGAGTGGAATGGCATGATATATTCTGAAGTGGGTGGAAAGGCCGACCTGCTTCCCCTAGACCATACTGGTGGCAAAAAATTTTAGTCATAGCAAGGTTGGGTCTGTTCCTTTCAAAATCTTTGTATAAATTGAAGCTTGAGATAGCTAACAAATTACCCACACAATCTGAACCTTCTGTTCACTCATCTCTTCTTCAATTGGAGCATCCCAGAGGGGTTGTGGGGGATGTGCAATGCCCTCCTTCCATACTCTTTTCATTCTGGGCCATTTTCTTTGATTTTGATCTAAGAGCTAGGCATTCTGGCTCTTCAGAGCTGCTTCTCTTTTTCCTAAACTGGACATTTTGCCTCTATCCCATTTTTTCCTTTTCTTTGCACATTGCTTTGGGGGTTCAAGTTTTTCTCCTTCAGAACTCTCAGACCCAGACTTTGATTTTTTTTATTTTATAGACAGTAATGTTGCTTGTTGTGTCCAAAGTAAGGGAAACTTTTCATTGCTCTTACTCCTGATCTACTTAGTGACACTCCTTCCCATGACTACCTAGTGGAAGTTAGTCATTCCTCCTGCTCCAGCCATTCAGTGAGGGCCATGAAGTCCATCTCTGGGTCTGGGGAAAGAGCAGTTCTATGAATCTGGGGTGAATGGTGTCCAATATCAGAGGATGACAGTGTGTGTCACTGAAGTTAGTGGGTGTGGCAGGGTGCAATGCCTCAAAACATTAGGAACTTTAGTAGATGCAGAAAGCAGTGGCCTATACAACCTGGATGACACAATCTTTATTTTTCAGGCACTAATGCTGCTTGTTATATTAATTCCTTGGTCTCCAAATGGTCTTCCTTCTTTATCAAATCCCTCTTCTTTTGCGTTTCTTCTGTAGAAAGGTTATCATTAGTTTTACTGTACTTGAAATATAGATATTTCATAAATATTGCTCACCAGCTACCCTCAAAGCTGGAATGGGTTCATTTTTCAATGTCTTGGGAAATATGCCAGGTTTTCTTTGTGCTTCCTCTGGTGGGTTGTTATGACACTGAATGACTGCCAACATTTTCATTTTTGACAATGACCTGACAACTTTGTCCTTTGTTTTATTTTTTCCTAAGCCAGATACCTAACACAAGAGTTTTTGATGCTTATTCTTTTGTTTCTGTGTCCAAAAAGGCAAATGCCTTTGGGTCTCCAGTAGACTTGTAAGGTGGTACAATACAAAAACCACGTTCCTGCATTTCCCAAATACGTTTTCAAGGCAGCTGTAGATAATATTTTGGGGAAGTAACTCTATGATAAATTAAATTAGTAGCATTACTAAGTATATACGGCTTTTAGTAAGTAAAAGCTTGTATTATTGTTCTATGCCTTACTAACAATGTCAGTACTTAAAAGTGAGACTCTTTAAAATATGAAAAAATAATTTGATATATTGTAGGAACTTTTGTAAATGTCACAAAGTACCTAGAACCAGCACAGCAATAAAAATAAAAATAAATTAAAACTGGAAAACTAAACAATATTTTTAAAAGTTTGTGGAAAAGTGTATTTAGAGGTGAAGCAGGAACCTGAAGTTTCATCTATTACGTTTGACACACAGAAGGAAGCTCTTTCTTCATACCATACAGCTGGGCTTCCTCCTAGTCTGTACCCTTAGTGCCTCACTGGCTCCCCTGACTCCTTCCTCTCGTCCAACACACCTGTGCCCTCAGGTGCAGCCACACTCAAAAGCCAGACTGCTTGGAAGGATCAGGTAGTACAAAAATCTCATGTGCCTCATGTGGAAGGTCCCTCGTTCTCTTGTCTACCTGGTATCATTTTCTCCCTTTACACCTGGCAACTCTCTCTCCTGAGATGCTCTGGTATTTCTCAAAGGCCTGCTCAACCAGAAGCCACCTCTACCGTGTCTCCCTTGTGGCTTCCATATGGTTGCCACCTGGTTTGCCTCTGCCCTTAGCATAATTGGTACTCTCCCTTCGCCTCCCTTCCTAACATGAGTAACAGAGGTCTCCCTATCCATGGATAACCTATTCTCCCACCACTATTCTACCTGTTGTGCTACTCTCTTGTCTACCTGGTGTCCCTCCATCACTTGACTACTTTTCATTGCTCTTACTCCTGATCTACCTGGTGACACACCTTCCCAGGACTACCTAGTTGGGAGTTAGTCCTTCCTCCTGCTCCAGCCACTTGGTGCCATTATATCCATCTGTGGGTCTTGGGAAAGAAAGCTTCTATGAATCTGGGGTGAATGATGTCAACATTAGAGAATGTCAGTGTGTGTCACTGAGGTTAATGTGTGTGGCAGTGTACAATACAGCAAGTGATTGGGAACTTCAGTAGAAGCAGAAAACAATGGCCTATGCAATCTGGAGGACACCATGAAGTTATGAAGAAATCATGACCCTCAGAAACAGACACAACTGCATATTCATCTGAGCAGGCAAGGAATAAATCAGAATCTAAGACTGTAGAATTCTGGTCCTAGAATCTGGCTGTCACCAGTGCCCCACATACAGCTCACCTCCCGATGAAGTCCTCAGAACACAGCTTATCAATGTAGCTCAGGAGATCCAGATCTTCACACACTCTTTCCTCTTCCTGCTTCTGCTTAATTCATTCCTCTTCCAAATTACTGTCAGACTCTTCAGAGGCCAAGTGCTCTGTTTCCACCAGCCAACCCATAATATCCACATACCCCTTAACATCTTCAGGTGGGATGTCATTGGATGCCTTTTTCTGTTGCTGCCTCTGGTGTCTGGGTGCTGATGGAGGGCTAGGCCAAGCCGTTGGGCCAGTCTTGCTCACGGTATATTCTAAATAATGGGAAAGCAGGAGGATGCATGGACTCTAGTTTTGCCACAGATAATGCTGGAAATAGCAGGGTCAGAAGTGCTGCCAGAACCAAGGACCTGACATAAGACACAGCCAGAGTTGGAACATTTATGACAGATGTGGGATGACATTTGGAGGAATAGTTTCCCAAGTGTGCTACCTTGGGTCCTGCATTGATGGGATGTTGGGTCCTTGGTCAGTTGAAGAGAAGGAAGTCATACAAACTTGGCCAGGTCAATATCCTTTCCAAGATCAAGGGGACCAGTGTCCTCAGGCTCTATTGGGTTTTTTAGCTCAAAAAAGACAATGGCCACCTTAAAGGAAGGTTCTAGATGAGGAAAACAGTCGCCCTCAGCCCTTTGTCCTCTAATATGGGGTCTTGGGAGAATGAGGAATCCTTGCCTGGCTCCTTTGAAATTTCAGGGGCTGGAATTCTCAGAGGATGCAGGTTTGTGAAGCTGGAGTAGGCTGACACTAGAAGTGAGCAATGAGAGCTTGTTTTGGGTTCTCCATCTCATCTGCAGCTTCAGGCTTCATGAACCTGCAAGGGACATGGAATTACAGACTGAGCTGAGGGAGAGAAGACTCCCTGGCCCCATCGCCAGGCAAGTGAAGGGAGAAGGGATTGTGTATATTATTCCAGGTGGGCTGGTCGGTTGCCAGGAGGGCAGATCCCATAGGAGAATCAAGTTTTGTTGACATTCTCTGTGATGCCTGTGATGACGTCAGGGTGCTGGCAAGAGAAACATCATCACTGGAGCCCCACCCAGGAACTTTCAGAACCCCTTCTCCCCTCAACCTGAGGTCAGGGCGGAGCCTGGACCTATAGCTTAGTAATTGCCAAATCGTAATTCTTTCATATTCTCATTTTGTCAGTTAACAGTGATTGAACTCTGTAAGTACTAATGGAACACATGGTTTGATCTAGGGGGACCTGTACTTTTGAAACAGCCCACACTGAAACCTACAGACAAAGAACCAAATTGGTTCAGGTGGCAGAAGAAAAACTCGAGGAGGTATAAATAATGCACTATTACACAATCAGTTTCCTTTGTGCAATTAACTGTGATTGAATAAACATGATTTCACTATATTATCAGAGGTGGAAAAAGACTTGGTGCCAATGTTTCATCCTTGCTAGAATGGAGGTGAGTGTGGAGTCAAAGCGTAGGAAGTGTTTGAGGGGATGAAATAAAGGAAACACGTGTGTGTGTGTGTGTGTGTGTGTGTGTGTGTATACATAACATATTTTAATATTCTTTTTAAGGCATAAAATAATTAAAAATCCAGAAATACTTGACAAATACTTCATCTCCTCTCATTTCTGAGTCTTAAGTTTTGGTTTCCTGACAAAAAATATATTGTTAATGAACCCTCATGCATTATAACCTGCATACCAGTTTGTTTAAAATTGACATGCAATAAGCCATCCACTGTGCAATATAATTGGGTATACAAAAGTCCATCTGAAGATGGTTTGTCTTTACTCATATGATGCTTTCACAGCAATGACAAAAAGACAATGATAACAGAAATAAATTCTCTTAGGTGCCATATCAGCGATAGACTTCTTGTCTAACTAAAAATCATTATTACACCTACATACAGTGACACAGCCATGAATACCACCATTGTCTCCCCCACACCCCACTTAACATACATACCATTCTACATACTACCATATACACCACACATCTGTGCTCCACTAATAACAGTCAAACCTGCACATTTGTTTAGAGAAAGGTGAAAATCTGAAATATCTAAATGTCAAATATCAGAGAATAGAAAGTTACAAGTTGATGAAGTAGGCAAGCATATTCTTGCTTTTCTAGCAGGAAGTGTATTTCCCCTTAAAGTCATCAGTTCTAATTCTGACCACACTGCTATACTCTTCTGTAATAGAAATCTGAACCTCAGTCCCTCTCACTCACAGGTAGAAAAGTTCTATCTTCCTTCATCTTAAACCATGTCCATTGTGAAAATTTTCATGACAAAAGATACAAATATCTGAACACTGCTGAATCTGCAAAACTGGGCCCTTAAGGGAAAAAGAGAACATTTCCTGAGGAAGGAGATGGAAAGTTTGAGGCCAGCCTGGACTTCATCTTCATAGTGAGACCCTGTCATAGACAACAGCAACAACAAAAATCAGGACTTCGGTAGGGCGCTGGTGGCTCATGCCTGTAGTCATAGCTATTTGTGAGGCAGAGATCAGGAGAATCTCAGTTCCAACTTAGCCTGGGGAAAAATTTCGGATGATCCTATCTCAAAAATACCCTTCACAAAAATAGGGCTGGTGGAGTGGCTCAAGGTGAAGGCCATGAGTTCAAGACCTTGTACCACAAAAATAAAAAAATATCGGTACTTGGAGGAATGACCAAAGTTCTTTGTTTTGTAAAGGAGAACTATGATACAATTAGCTGATAGCGATCTCTAGGCGCTAGTGTCAAGCCTGGTCTCCCAATTCAGGAAAAGGGAGAGGGGGCACAGCATTAGTGGGTGGGGCACAGTGACACACTTTCTGTGCCAGCACCCTGATGTCATCACATTGTGACATCTGCAGCTGACTCAGCACAGAGCCTGGGCTTCAGTGTGGACTTCTCTGAGTATGAGCTCTGAAGTGTGCTTGTCCCCAGTCAGCACTGTGACCCAGCCAGGCCTCCTGACTGGGTCACAGTCCCTTAATCACTGTGCTGTGCCATCACCCAGCATCTAAGAGTACTAAAGACTATTTTCAGTTGGTAGAGTGTTCAGGTGCTGGAACAGAATGGAATCTGAGGTTCCCCTCTTGCCAGCAATGACCCAACAGGATGATAGGAAAAGTTTCCAGCACCACACTTTTTGAGTATGTTTTAAAGGGAGAATTTGACCCCACCTCATGCTGTTTCCAAATGGTTGTGAAACTTTTGGAAGGTCTTTTCTTGGAAATTGTGTTATTATTCTAGATTTTGGATAAATTCTTTTTTGGAACCGTTAAATAGGAAAATGAAATATTGGAGGAACAAAAATACTTTACATGTGTGTATATACACATGCATGTATGAATGGCTACAGTTCAAATAAAAAGACAGAAAACCTTGCATAATGATTAAAATGCTGTTCTTTTCACATTTTTGAGGATGAAATGCTAAAGAAGGGCCTTTTGAAGAGAAGAGGAAGAAAAAACTTCAGACTCTGAAAAATGAGACTTTGGTAAGTAATTTTGGCTAAGGTTTTTAAAAAATCCAAGACACCTCTGGGTCTTTTTTGATAAAATTATGTGGTCAGGGAATGGCTGTGGAGAAGCAGGTAGTTCATAATGTGACTCAGAAATCATTTTCTCTGAACTTTGGAATATCTGATTGACAAGTTATGCTTGGCCTGTTCATTGGAAGCAGAAAGCCAGGGATTCCTTGACTTGATTGTCAGATGTCAACAAGCCTTTCTCTTCTTTTGCTTGCTCTTTAATCTGCCCATATTCATAACATGTTTTAAAAACAAATGAAGAAAATCAGTTGACTTTCGTCTTGTTTTTTAGGATATCGTGTAAAATGTCCTGTACACGTTGTGTATGTAGTCTTGTTTCCTTGCTCATTTTTTAAGATAGGCATTTTCCCTGTAAACCCACCTGTCCTGGAGCTCAAGATCTTCCTTCTTTGGCCTCATGAATCTGGGATTACAAATGTGGGCCACCATACATGTCTGTAGGTCTATTTGCATTATGACTGTAGTTTAGAATAGTAGGAGGTATGGTACTCATGAAGAGGAAGCAATTTTTAAAGCAGATTAATGCATTTAGTACATATTTGCTGCCCTATTTTCATGCTTCTGTTAATAGAAAAATGATCATTATGGCTGTGGAATGTAATATATTAGTCAATTCTTTATCTAGAATACAATATTTTTATGAACTCATTTTCTCAATTTCTCAAAAACATTCAAGGATGTTTTTGGTTTATGTAAAAAAACTAAAAAGTGACCACCACTCACATGGTATTTGTTTTAGCTAATTTATCAGGGATCTCTAGTTAGTGCCATTTTAAGGTAAAGTGGAAAAGTAGGGTAGTGAGATATTTTGCACATGTTTTTCATATTAAAGCCATGACAGAATTTTGAAATATCAAAGGAGGTTAGGAAAATTTATGATTAAGTTTGAGTTGAGGTATGCAACAGTTTGAATCATGAGTTGGAAGGTAGCTAACTTGGAAGTCTGTTAATCAGTTACAGAGTACTGCAATAATCCATCTGAGAAATGAAAACCGGAAATGAAAATGGAACATAGGGATGTAAATGGATTCAAGAGGTGTAAAGGAAGTAGAATGGATACAGACTTACTGGACCTCAGGGAAAGTGAAGTCCAAATAATTTTATTTTAATGCACATTATTAGTGCTCATTACTTGTGAGATGAATAAAATGAATTTTCTAATATCTAACATGGGAAACTGTATGGATTCTAGGACCATTTCCTGCACTAGTTTTACTGGATGGGCAGTCTCTGGAAACTGGTCAGAAGATTTTCAGTATGAAAATCACTCAGGCAGGATATGTAGACATAGTGAGGTTAGCATTAAGTTTATTAATGGTGAAGGGCAGGCAGGAGGGATGGAGAAGGAAAGGAAAAAAAAGAGACAAGTCTTTTCTTTTAAGAGGCTTTTATAAATCCAGGGGCAATTGGTTTGAAAAAATAAGGGTGGTCTTCACAGCATGAGTTAGGGTGATGGTCAAGTTTGTTTGACAAGGTCTTGCCATACAACATGGAGCACTCTGTGCATGCACTCATGCCAGTTCTCAGATGTTTACATTTCAAAGGTGAGGTTAGATGTTTGAATTTTCCATGGTTTCCTACTTTATTTATTTTTTAAGTTACAGTAGATTCACAATTGAAAAGGGCTCTCTGTGTGATAAGACTGTACAATTGAAAAGAAATTTGAAACTAGCTGAGCCACCAGGGCTGCTGTTCTGTGTATGTGGGGGTTGGGGGGTTTAGTGAGGCAAAGTATGGTGAGTTTTAGGTTTGTTTAGTATTTTTATTGCCTTCTGCATCTCTTCATGGTAGAGACCATTTTACTACTTAGAAAAATGCTAAAAGAGATTATGTAATTTCTTCCAGTTATTTCAAAGCTGAGAAAAAATAGAAGGAATGCAGCAAACTTTCCATTTCTAAACTGGCTTTAAAGCTGACTCTGTTTCCAGGATAGCAGAGGATTCCCTTTACTTTTGATTGACGGTTATCTCACCACCTAATTCTGTTGGGCTTTAGAGTCAACAGGCAAAATCACAGATTTTAAGGGATTTGCTAAGTTAAGGGAACATGAATAACAATAATTTGAGAAGGGAGAAATTTCTAATAGCCAAGCACAGAACTGTATTATTCCCATAAACATGACAATTAATGCTAAAAGAAAATATTTATATGCAATATTGAATGAAATGGATGGATCCAATTGCAATGTTCAACGTACCGTTTGTTCTGGATAGTGTAACTGATTTAAAAATGATTACTTCTTACATATGTGAAAGTGAGTGGTGAGTCTGTGGAAGTGAAGATAAATAATTGTGGAGAAAAATTATTTTCCAGAGTAAATTTTCAGTATAGATGAAACTGCCATACCCATGAA
The DNA here is from genome assembly GCF_047511655.1 of Castor canadensis. NCBI lineage: Eukaryota > Metazoa > Chordata > Mammalia > Rodentia > Castoridae > Castor > Castor canadensis. The sequence continues at coordinate 64,117,365 of NC_133393.1, read as the reverse complement.
TCTTGTGTTTCCTGTAACCCTTAGTGGGGTAGATGTCTCGGTACTGACCCTTTTGGTGGGTCACTGGGATCCCTTTCTGCTGCATGGCAGATTCACGTATTCTGAGAACTGTTTTGGTAGGTTAGGCTAGGCTATAATATTTTGTGGGCTGGTACTATCAAACACATAATTGTCTTTTGAAACTCTCAGGTTAGGAAAGTTTTAGTGTGACACTACATCACACATCTGAGATCACCTGCAATTGTAACTACATGGAAATTGATGTGGCAGCATTTAAATAAATTTTGGTTGATTCTCATTTTCATAGTGTGATTCATTGTCAGTATGTCAGTTTCAAAATATTTAGTACATCAGTTTCAAAAAGTTTGGAAAAGGACTCTTTTGGTGTGGTTATGAGGATGTCTTTCTGGGAAAATGTCACAGATATAGAGTAAGTGTCCAGAGGAGTTACAAAAGAATCTGGTGAGTGACAAAGTTGTTCCCATACTGTTTGCAAAGTGGATGAAAAGTCACCAGTGAAAATTAGATCACCAAAAGCTAGAGAAACCTTTCAGTGTTGGAAGCAGAGCTTAAGGGGTGATTGTGGTAGAAGGTCTGAAGGGAACAATTTAATAAGAACACAGACCATAACAGTTGTACTCATGAGGCTTCAAATGGAATTAAGGACTGTACTGGGAATTGGAATAGAAGCCACTTGTGTGACATCATGGCAAAAAACCTTGTCCATACTTTGTCCATTCCTTCAGACTTGATATGAGGCAGAATTTAAAGGAGATGGTCCAATCAGTGTAGGCAATTTGAAGACAGCATAACTTAAGGGTATGAATCATGCTGTCTGCATGTAGCCAGAATAATAGTGAGATTTGGCACTGCAGGTACAGTGCAAAGGTTTGAAAATTCAATCTTTGTCTGGAAAGTAAGGATGTGAAACTGAGTTCAAGAAGATGCCTCACTACTGACAAATGGATTAAAAAATGTGGTATTTATACACAATGGAATTTTATTCACCACAAAGAGAATGAAATTTTGGTATTCAAAAGTAAATGGAGGGAACTGGAGAAGATCATGTTAAGTGAAATTAGCCAGGCTCAGAAGGTCAAAATCATATGTTCTCCCTCATATGCAGACTTTACCTAAAACAAATGCAGTAATATTATTGGACATGGGTCACATGCTAAGGGGAGAACACATACAGGAGGAATAGGAAAAGGTCGAAACCCAAAACTTGGAATTGTTTGAGGTGCCCACAGTAGAGGAGCTAATATACTAAGCTTAAACTGACAGAGGTCACTATGGTAAGGTGACCAGGAAGTAGTGAAGAGGTCTGGTAGAGATGACCCACTTTTGGGTTCTAATACACATATGCATGGAAGCAATGCTAGGAATGTCTATATATAGCTATCCTTATCTCCAGCTAGCAAAAAACACCCTGACTTTCTTGCTAGTGCTTATGTTGTCCCAGCAACAAAATTGGAGAAGAGGGCAAAACAGGTTCTGCCTGGAAACAAGGGCAGTGGCAGAGATAAGGAGGGGATGGATGGTGCAAGGGGGAGAGATGGCCCAAACAATGTACATACCTATGGATAAATGAATAAATAAACCAAAAAAGGGAAGGGTATGGTTGCCATGAGATTAATGTCATTACAAACCAATGTCTTATGTACTGGTTAGACAATACCTGGTGTCCATCTCAGGAATCAGCATCTCTAATCATAAATGGGGAGATCAGAGCCTTTTGTTTTTTTTTTTTGAGGAAGGAGCCTCAGGGCACCCTGCTTGCACAAACCTACCAGGGAACTGTCGGGCATTTTGATGTGGCTGGCAAGGTGCCGATAACTGACAAGGCGCAGAAGGCACAGTGGCCAGGGTAGGTTGGGAGGCAAGTGAGGCCAGTATGGCTGCAGCCATGACCTAGGGCTGCGTGGTTGCAGAACTCCCAAAAAGGCATCTCCTCGCTCCAGTGCCCCAAGACGGGCCACGCCACCCCCACCCCCTCAATATCTCCCTCCCTGCATCTGGGCAGCACATACCTCACAGAGCTGCTGCCAGCCCTCCTCTCCAGTGCAGATGCACGCAAAGGACACTGGGGCACCACCTCCCCACCACCTGCAGGCTGCGGACCTGACAAACCTGGAGCCTGCCGATCTTCCCCTCTTTTACAACTTCCCAGCTACTCAAATCCTCACAGGGCTCCAACACGGCTCTAGTCAGCACAGTCGGGAGGGATCAAACTCTCAAACACTCTTTCTCTGCGTGTGCGGACGCTTCCCAATCAACTTGCACGGGATGGGGGAAGTGTGGTCATGGAATAAATGTGACACACCTTAATGGTGAACTCAACCATTCCAGGGGAAGAATACAAATGCACTGAGATCACAGCAGACCCATCCTGACAGCCACAGATGCTGGCCAGGATTCCGCCCAGCGGGAACCCTTGCACACACTTGGTGGCAACTCCAACCGCCAAGGTCATCAGGGGAAGCAGGGCCGAGACTTCTCTTCAAGCAAAAGAGAGACGCACCAGATGATGCGGGGATACCTCCCCCGGGCACGCACTCAAAGGAACCTAAGCCAACGTGCAATAGACACATCCACACACATGTGATGAGCACAGCGCTATTCACCAAATCCAAGCTAGGGAAACAACCCCCAAGGCCTCCTCCTGAGGAACGGATCAATAACACGTGCGATGCTGGAACGCAAAGAAGTTTGATCTCCCAGGGAGGAAGAAAGAATGTGAAGTGCTTGGAGAGGGAATGGCTGCAGTCGGGGCACACCCTGTGCAGACAAGTAAGCCAGGCTCAGAAACACAAAGGTTGCATGATCTCCCTCAGAGGCGGAACACAAATCCAACATGTGAACACATAAGAAGACAACACATGATGGTGGATCACCTGCTATGCGGAACAAGTTTCTAACAGTACAACTGCTCCATGGGACTCAGGGAAGGAGGAAAAAGAAAAGAGGATGATGGAGCCTCAGCAAATTCCGGAAACGGTAACCCCTGGGCAGGCCAAGGTTAGGAGGATGTGTGTTTGAGAGCTGTTGAAAAATGGCGGGATGAGAGGAGAAAAGGGAAAGGGAGAGAGCAATGGAAGGGGTTGATGGGACCAAATGAAATGAGACTGTTGGTGGGCACAAGAGCAGAAACCCCTTGAAACATCCACATAAGAAGGAATTAGGAAAAGCAACAATAAATGGAAAACGGTGTTTGTGTGTGTGTGTGTGTGTGTGTGTGTGTATGTATGTTTATGTGGGTGGGTGGGTGGGTAGGTGGCCAGGGAAAGGTGGGCTACTTCTGGGATGGAGGATGGTGAATGAAGGAGACCCAGGTGAGGGGTTGTGGTGGATGGACTTTTTATCCTCATGGGACACACAAAAGAGGAACCTCTTGTGATTGCTTTGAGAAAGGGTGGGGAGTGAGAGAATGCAATAGGAAAGGCCCTGGGGCTGATCTAAGGAATGTACCCAGGAACCGTATTTGGAATTGCCACAACGAATTGCTCCTCCCTGACTAATCCATTCACAGAATATATCCATCCTGTAAAATGTTTATGGTGACAATATTACGGTACATGGTCCCTAAAAAAAAAACCCACAAACTAAACTACTAAACCAGAAATCACACCTAAAGACAGCAGTGAGGGAGCATACTTGTCATCACTGCGCTTGGGGGGCTGAGGCAGGATGACCCTAGCTTCCAGGTCAGCCTGAGCTATAGGACAAAACTGTCCTTCCAAATACCAACAAGTCCTGTCCAGAGTCTCAGGGATAGATTCTCAGAAAAAAAGGGAGGATTATAGTTCAAGGTGGGCTGAGGCAAGAACTTTGCTAAGAGGCAACTCCAGGAAGAAAAAGTGCCCATGGCAGCAGGCCTTCACCCCTGCTACCCAGGTGGCAGAGTGTGTTCAGAAGGAGCGTCACTGTGCACAACGGCCCAGGCCCACAGGGAGGGACCCTCACCCAAAACTACTAAAGGAACCTTAATCAGAGAAGTAGGATAAATGGATACATATGTACATAAATACATTTACAGATACATACATACTTAAATAAATAAAGACCCAAATAGGTAAAGAACAGGTGTCTGTGAAAAAAGAACAAAACCCTAAAAGGCCTAAGGGGTCTGCCTCCAGGAAGTATAGACTGCTAACCTAGAAAATGCCTGGCCCTGATTTCAAACCCCTTTTTGCGCCCCTCCCACAAACCAACACAGTTCATCCAGATGCACCATTGTGCAAAGAACTAAAGTCAAGGCATTTTCTCCATTCACTCAAGTTTCTAATAGTCCATTAGAAGCATGCACATTCTACAGAGCAAGCCAAAGCAGAGAGCAAAGCATGCTGTCACTTGGAAAAACAGACCAGGAACCCCAGGCACCCAGTAGAAACCCAGCCCAGCTCAGCCCAGCAAGCTAGGAGAGGGAACTGACCTGGAGGCTCAGAGGCTTCCCAGTCCTGGCGAGTTTGAAACAAGTTCTGGGCCTCAGGCAAGCCCTGCCGCCACCGCAGAACTCCCAGGCCGGCCTCTAGTGAGGTTTGCCACCGCGCTGGCAGGGGTGAGGGCTGGGGGAGTGGTGCCTGGTCCTTTCCTCCAGGAAGGGTAGCAACCCGGTGGCCAAGCCGGCCCTCCTAGCTGCCAAAACGTCCTGCCCCGCGGGGCCCACTCTGGAGCACTGAGTGCCCAAGCCCTGGGTGCCGCAGCCCATCCGGATCCCCTCACTCACCCGCGATGCTAGGCAGGTCGGTCTGCAGCTCCGCAGATCTGCGCGGGATGAGACCTAAGCTCAGGACTGTAAAGGCCACAGCGAGGATTCCCTGAGGTAGCCAGCAGGTAGCCTACAAAGAGAAGCCTGTCACATGGCAGCTTCTTTGCTGCGGAAACCCAGATGCACCGGGTAAAGGACCCTCCCACCCCCACACGGGATGCAGCCGGCCCTGCTGGACCCATCGCTGATCTGAGAGTGTGCCGGGCGCCCTACACCTCTCTGCAGTTCTCCAAGAGACCTCCAGGCTTGGGTAGCCTGCAGCGACCTGGAGTCCAGCTACGTCCCCCAGCTTTGTCTTTTCATGGGATGACTAAAAACTGCTCTTATGGCAATCTTGGCGTCTATAATATTGTTGTGAACTGCAATCTCCTTGCTATGCAATAGAATACAGGAACTTTGCAGGGTTTTCACCGTTATTTTATTGAGGTCTGTGCTTGTCTGTGTCCTATTTCTTCGCTATTCAGATGCTCTGTTCATTATATACTCAGGATATTAGCTCATCTCAGAGACATTATTACTACTATTATCATTATCATTTACTACCTTTCAACATTGGTCTCATTTTCTATACACCCAGTTGCTATGCACACACATTTGTGTCTTCATTTCATTATTTTCACTCTGCTTTCCAAGTACTGATGTGGTCTTTGACTTTGCATGGAGTCAGAGACAGTGGATGTTGTGAGTGTCCTGCCAAGACCATGGCCAACATGGAAACCTGTTCTCTGCTTGGATTGCTGACTCGTCTGCCCCCTGGCGGCCTGTACTCTGTGCTAAATTCTGCTGAGCTAGCACTTTGAGATCTGTGGTGCAGTGTTGTGTGCTTGACCATGACAGGGTGACTTCCATGAGTTTTTAGAAGATGACATCAGAATCCAATATGATTACCTGACATTGGGAACAGACATGAGTAACTGTACACTAGTTGACAACTCAGCACATATGAGCATCGATTTCCATCGTGAAAATGTTTACATGTCCCCTTAATGACCTCATTCCTTCAGGACAGGATCCCTCCTTCTGTCTCTGCCACAGCTGCCTGCTGCTGAACTGAGTCCTGGACAGGTGCAGCTGACAGATGTAGACACTTCTGTGTAACAACACACATGAGATGAGATCTACCCTGGCGAGAACCACGGAAAATAAGACTCCTGGTTCCTTTCATCTTTGCGCAGCAATCCCAGTCCAGCAGGAGAGGCAGCTGAGAAGAGGGAAGCTACTGTCCATCTACAATCAACTAAGGTTGAGAGATCAGATTAGCCACCTTGGTCTCCACCTGAAGTGCAGAAGCCTGGCTCAGAGTGTTGCCCAGGAGAGAGATGAGCAGAAGGAAGTCCATATATAGGGTCTGGAATCTGCCTATAAACTACAGTATTGGAATTTCACAACCCGAAGTGTTCTTTGACTGTTCGAGGTCCTGGTGAAGGAAAGGTACTGAATTTTAGCCAATTTATGGTCAATGATATTTCATTACATGTTCAATGTTATTAAGGGTTTTTTGTGTTTTGTGACAAATGCTGTTAAATATTATTGCTCAGGTTTGTTGTAGGAATGCAGGATTCAACTCATTTATAGCAAATATTCAGGAAAAGGAATTTTAGGTCACTCACTTGCCAAGTGCAAGTTTAATTTTATAAGAAAGAGGACAGAGTAGGAGGGTAAGTTCACACTCCAGCAGCAATGAGCAACTGCAAGTCCTGGTGAACATGCCAACATGGGTTTCTCAGTTATTCAAATTAATGAGTTGTCCAATGTTTGAACACATGTCTCATTGTGGTGTGATTTTAGATTCCATAGAGACATACAAGTTTAGGGTATCTATTTTTATGTTTCTTTATTTGACAATTTATAGGTGTATTTAACAGTTGAGTGCTGAGTGTTCTTCTTACATTCTGGTTACTGATATGTTGGTGGTTATGGGACGTGCACATATTTCTCCAATTCTGAAGCATGTCATTTATTTACTGAAAAGTCATGATCTAAAATGAGTGTTTGAAATATGATGATCCCAATTTATATGTTTCCTTTTGATCATGATACGTTTTTATATCTTGATTATGGTTTGATTCTTTATTCCATACCTTCTAAAATCTTCATAAAACACCTTGCTCAACCAATTCAGTGCTGATGTTTATCTGTGTGTGTATGTGTTTGTATGTGTGTGCACACTGACTCATTTATATGGGGCAGTTTCCCTAAAATTATGGACTATTCTATTTTCATGTTAAAATGTGAGCTAAATGTATCATGGGAAATGTGTTTCTGCATTCCATAATTTGTTTCTCCAATGTTCCCCAAACTTCCACGTCTAAAGCATGGAAATGTAGGTGGTGGTAGCACTTTTAGAGGTGGAGCCTATTGGAAGACTTTAGGGTCACTAGAGGACAGGATTGAAGAGGACAGAATTACTCAGTTCCTTCCTGTCCCCTCTCTTCCTTTTCCAGGTCATGAGGTGACTCACATGGCTCTACATATAGTGCCATTATGATGGGTCACCACAGAACCAACAAAAAGACAACCAACCTTGGACAGAAACCTCTAAAATTTAGACCCCAAATGAAAACCTACATATTTACAAGGTGATTATCGCAAGCATTTGTTCTAGTAATGGAAATATGAACAATGCAATAAACATTTGTGCTAGTCATTTAATTCCAAAATGGTCATCAGATTTGATCAGATGTGTGTCTAACATAAAGATCTCAAATCTCTCTATCCAGTGCCCACCTTACATCTTATCTGAGTCTCAACTCACTCCTGAAAACATGCTTTGTGAAGAGCAGATTCCATTGGAAATACCTAAAGAATTGTTTCTGTTCTGCCTCTGTCGGACCCTCCACTTGGGGAAGACAATCTCTTCTATTATTTAAGAAAAATATGTTTGTTTAAGATAGAGATACAAGGAGTGATGTTTCCATGTGTATATGTATTACAACCCAAATTGGTTCATACCCTCTATTTTTCTCCTTTGTACCACAGACCCCTTTTTATGGTTATTTTAACAGGTTTAAAAATTCTATCTTCATTCTCAAATAGAAAGCACATCAACCATATTCACATTCTTAACTTCCTCACTTACCTTCCCTCTCATGTTAGTGACCGCCCCTTGGGGTGGACTGTTTTTCATAATATAGCTTGTATTTGTATTGTGTGAATATTATACATATTAGAGAAAATGTGGTATTTGCCTTTCTGAGCCTGGCTTATTTCACTTAATATGATGTCCTCCAATTGCATCCATTTACCTTCAAACCACAATGTTTCATTCTTCCTTATGACTGAATAAAACTCCATTACAATAATAGTATTACAAAAAAATTAAAGATGAGAGGAAAAAATGTTCTATCAATACCTAATAATGCAGTGTTTCTTTTCTATTACAAGAAACCATAGTGCCTGGATTTCTTTAATTTCTCATCCACTATGATCCCCTAATGCTTGTTCTATGCCATGTCCAGCAGTTTAATAATTTCTGTACTCATTATGTGGGAGATGTGAACATGTGACCATCTAGCCTTGTCCCCAGGCACCCTTTATCCTGTATCTTTGCAAACAGGACAAAACACCTAACTTCAGGACAACTCACATGAGATCTGTGATGTAGAGTTAGAGAAGCAAGAGGAAGATAGGGCTATGAGGCCCTGGAGTGGAGAGGAAACCCCAGAGGCTGACAGGAAAGGGCACATCCTCCACTTTCCTGATGTACAGAAGAATGAGCAGAATTGAGGTCCAGTCTTGGATCTCATGCAGGAAGCTCCTGAGACTGTGTCAATGTTGTTCCCAAGCACATTAATAGGCGGCTGTGTCTGCAAGTCTCCATGCTTATCATTGTAAGCAACATATGACTGTTGGAGCTGTCCTTGGAGATAGTGAACCGGCTCTTCAGGGTTGACCTGTAGAGCTTGCCATCCTCTCACCATATGTTTGCCAGCCACTAGAGAGCCTTCCCTGGGGGCTGGCGGATCCAGCTCATACCAATACCAGAAGTGCTCAGAGAGAAGCCAGAGAAGGAAAAGGTCAGCATGAGAATCTGGGAGGGTGGCACCAGCACAGGACCAGACTCCTTCAGGGTGATCTGGGACAGGACCCCTGTGTAAAAACGTAAGAAGATAGTGAAGCAGCCTCAGGAGAGTACAGCAAACTTTCAAACCCAAGGGGCTCCTGCAGAGCACTCACAGGCAGAGGGAGTTAGCAGCAGGAAGGTGGAGCACAGCCTGTGCATGGTGGCACTTCAGTCATAACTCAGGTCCTGTGTACTGCTTTTTAACTCAGGAGTAGGTAGAGCTGGGGATATCTGCATTATACCCTCATCTGGTTATGGACCATATGGGTAGACTCAGGTTTCAGATTGCAGGAGGGGAATGAGTACATGATGAGCAGTGCATATGCCCTCAGGTGAGGGAGGTTCCATGTCTTCTTCCAAAGTGAGTTGCCTGACCCCTCAGGATCAGGGTGTATAGTAACTGAGGAGCTGTATGATTTGGAGATAGTGATGGTGAGAGGCCCTCATTACAGCTCTTGGGGTCCTCTTAATCTTCATCCATGAACTATCACCCATGTCATTCCTACCTAGAGGATGTGAACAGAGTCCAAGAGATGGTGTCCTCTTTCTTTCAAGATGTTGAGGTCTGTATACCTGGGAGCCAGAAGCAAGCTCTTCCTCAGTGTCTTGTGATCTCTGTGATAAGCAGAGAGAGGGAGGCATGATTAGCATGCTAGAGGGACAGTGGGTAATTCATTTTCTTTTACTGGGAAACAGGTGCATGCATGTTAGTGTCTGCACAAATGTTTGAATCCTACGGGAACAGGTCACAGTAATCACCCTTGTCTCTGTGCCATCAATCTAAGTAGATGAAGTTCACCACATCTGACTTGCTCTACTCAGCCTATGGCCTGGAGAGATGTGGGCAGCTGGGTGGACTTGGGAGAAGAGCTGACTGATACAAATGTCCTGAATACTTTTCCCAGCACAGGTCTCCCATTACTCCATAAAGCAATATACAAAATGGACAGTTCTAAATTCCCTGCTTATTCTAAATTCCCTGAATTTTTGGAAGTTATTTAATTTGAAATAGGCTATAGCTTTATCTTCCAACATCTTGTCTTGCCTTCTGACCTATACAATGACATGTCAAAATATGAGTATTCTATTCCAAGTTGTGTTAGTCATAAGACAATCTATGCAGCCTTGTATGATCTTTCTGATTTAGTATAAATCCCACACTACCAGAGGCTGCAAAGTATGGATCTTCCTTCACAAGCCCAAACTCATTCTTGAAGGTATACGTTCCTCTCTGATAAAATTTTCCTCCCATTATTCATTTTACCTTATCTCTGAACTCTTTTTCTGCTGGTGACAAGAATCTGGCTTTCTGCTCTCACTGACTCAACCATCACTTCTGTCAATAATTAAATTCTCAAAACTCACAATAGTAAAGTCAAAACAGACAAATGACATGACACTGTCAATCCATAGCACCCTTCCTCTTTAATAAGGCATCCAAGGAAGGAACATCCTCAGCTGATTTTGTGCTGCTCTCTTTAGCAACTAAAAATACCACAACACAGGTGCAAGGCGCTGTTCTCAGACAGCCCCTGGTCTATTGGACCTTAGTCCTTAAAGACTCAGTAAACATGGTCATCCATGTCCTGCTCTATTAAGGTAGGATGGTCAATTTTCTTCAGAATATCCGCATTGCCCATGCAATGCCTAGTGTCCACTGTCTTGAGTCACTGCAGTGATGTCCACAGTCTCCTGCACACTGAGCTGCTGAGCTGGTGATCTTTATCAACACACAGATGACTCAGGGTCCCTGTTGTGACAAGGTGAAGGCTTCTGGAAACCCAATGTCTATAGATGACAATGATGAATTGTATATTTGAAACATTCTAAGATAGCAGGTTCCAAATGATTTCACTGCAAAAATTATGGTAACCCTGTGAGGTCATGTAAATGTTAATTTGCTTCATTGTGTACATGGTCTCACAATGTATGTATTAAAGCCATTTGGCACCAGGATGCAGATGCCAAGGACACAGCTCACAGATACCTGGTTAGCATCCTCCAGCTCTCACAGCATCACATGATGTCCAAGCACAGGGCTCACAAACACACAGGTTATAGATATGACTCAAGACAGTTTGTGTGGAACATTATCATGTGGCAGCCACATTATTACATTCTTGCTAAACTTATCCCCAAGACTCCTAATGTCCATTTAAATTTTCCCCCATTTTTTCACAGAGGACAAGAGTAGGACCTTGGATGATGGAGACCAAGTAGACCTGCAGTCATTCCCAGGGTTCTTCAGGATCCACAGTTTGACCCATATCTAACAGCCAGTGCTCCACCGTGGGAATGATACCACAAAGGTGACAATCTGCATTTTCAATGAGAAAAAGGGTGAAAGAAAGATATAAGGGAGTGAAAAGGAATTAGATCAAGGAGACCAGTAGAGTAATGGTGTTATGACTCAAGTGGTAAAGCACCTGCATCACACGCAGTACTCATCAGGAAATCCCTCATACTCTGCACTGTGCTGCATAGGAACCCTCACCAGGGTCCACAGTATTCTGTACAATCTGACCTGATGACAATAGTGGTCACTTCTTCCCCACGTGATGGTCTGCTTTCTGGGCATGTAAACATGAGATCCTTTTCCACCAGAACTTCTTCACCCAGTGATGCCACTGGAGTAAAATGACATGGATCTAGACTTGTTCCCTGGAAATCCGTAACAGGATGAACCCCACACCAGTGTGACTGACTGCACTGAATGTGCTTAGAGTGCCCTCTTTTTGTCCTGAGTGCCCTCTGCTGGTCCTGTGCATCTTCTGCTGGTCCCAAGAGCTCCCTGCTGGATTTCAGCATCTCCTGCTGCTGAAGAGTACTCTCTTTTGACCATGAGTGCACACTGTTGGCCCTGAGTGCACACTTCTTGTCCTAAGCATATCTTGCTGACTCTAAGTGTCCATTGGTGGTACTCAAAACACTGTAGTTAGATTTGTGTTAGAGACCACTGAAGTGTCCTCAAAATTATATCTCACAGTAATACATTATTTGAATATGCAGTGTGTTGTTGACATTGTCTCTGAGGATGGTCAATTGGCCCTACATTGGTTCTACCTAATATGTGTTACTACCTGACTAATGTGTGCCAGTCCTTCCTCACCCCTTGGAGCCTGATGGATCTTCTTCATGTCACAGATTTTGATTGTGAATCAAAAGACTGCAAAGAGAGTCTCAGGGAACCCCCAGACTGCACCAAACACCCCTCACACTGCACACCTGCAAACAGAGAGAATCCTAGTCAGGAAACCCTCACACATCCCCACTGTTTCTCTCACTCATATTCTCTCACACAGTGAGTATGTATTGTTTCTGTTTATTGCATTTTGAAACAGCAAGAATGAAAACCCAGCTCAGCATCAACTCCATAGTTTGTGGTTGGTGTTCAGTGTTTATCACCAAATACTGAGCCTCTGTTCCACTGTCTGGGAAGCTTCTCATCTCCAATGGACACAATGCTACCTACACCAGCTCCAACAATGAATGAAGCTTCCTTCTGAGGTTGGCAATCCCCCTTCCTGTAACACAAAGAGACACCTGAGAGCTTCAGAAACTACCCACAGCTGAAGACAGTGATACCCGTGACTCTGAGTTGTAACTCTAGAAGGCAGGAGAAGAATTCCAGGGAAAGACCCAGTGCAGATTCTACCAAAAGCTAAGAAGAGAGTAGAAGAATTGAGAAGGTGAAGACATTGGGAAGCTGAGACTGTGGAAGATGAGAGGCTGGAAAAAGGTTGAGGTGGAGCTGAGAAGGTGAGGGCTGCAAACCTGGTCACTAGAGGAGCTCACAGGAGCCTCTGGGGGTTCAAGAGCTGAAAGAACAAACACCCAATGCCCAGGCTCTGGACTACTCTAAGCCCAGACAAGCAGGGAAGTCTCACTTTCTTCCCAGGTACACCTGATACACTCCTCAAAGGACACCTGAAAATATGGGGAATTCAGATGGAGAGAACCCTGTGTGGAGGTGTCATGGGTGATAGTGATGCAGAAGGGATATTGCATTGACACCAATGAGAAGGGAAGCACAGGCCAGAACAGACCACATGGAACAGACCATGTGTCCTGAGGAAGGACACAGAGTCTGGCTGGCACTTTCACCAAGATCTGCAGTGATGAGAGATGAGATACTTCCGTGAGTGGGGAGGGTCATGTCTGTGACTTTCTCCCAACATTCATGCAAATTCTTCCCAACAGAGCTCATCAATCCTGGCATCTAGACTCCAGAGAGGACAGATACATGAGTACTGGGTTTTAATGCTCAGGGCAGTTGCTGGTCTCCATTTTCTTTAATGTTCACACTGACTGGTTGTGTTTATGGAATGAACACATTTCCCCTTGGTCACACAGTAGCATAGTCTCAGCAACCCCCTAGCAAACTCCCCTTCTGCATGCTTCTATGCAGTGTGGAATGTAGATGAACCAGGATCACTGTCTGAAAGAACTGTCTGTGGACACTTAGTGACAAACTGTGACCCAACTTGCATACTGCTGCCACTTTCTTCTCCTGCAGGGAAATATTGTCCTAAGAATAGAAAGACTAAGTGACAGTCATTATGGTGGAGCCACAGCTATGAGGTTACAGAGCCCTGGACACTGTACTCAGAGCTCACAGCACAATGGGGTGTCCCATCTGCAGGTGTCCCCAAAGCCACAGGGTAGGAGGTGACTCCATGACAGACTGAATAGACCAAAGTCAGCTCTGTGTTCACATTACATTTTGTTTGTTAATCTTACTTACAGGTTAACAACGCCCACTTTCACTTCCGACAAGAGTCCTCATACAGGGGACAGCAAAGAGCCCTGGGTTGTGGGGTGTATGTCCCACCAGCCTTTCCCAGGGCCCTCAAGAGGCACAGCCTGGGACACACCTGAATTTCAGGTACATGGGCTGTGTTCTGGGATATAGACCACAGGGTTCACACACCAGCATTTTCTGGTTAAACAAAAAGGAAGACGTTAGAATGATAAGGTTGGGAAGAATGAGATCTGTTATGTTTTAGACATCACGGAGGCTAGTTTAAATCCCCTCTTTTTTTCACAACTTGTATCCCAACTGTCTCTCCTAAGCAGGGAATTCCACAGAGCCTCTGCCCTCTCATGGGAAAAGTCTCACCGGGATCCCTGAGCCACTGCAGAATCTGATTCTAGTGACCACAGCAAAGCCAATTCTGTCCCCAAAATGACATTCTGCATTTTGTTCATGTATGGATACATCTTATATATTTGAGAAAAACTGACAAAAGACCAGAACATTTTTATACTTGAAGATATCATAGGTTAGTACAGGACACAAATCTAGAGTGTTACCCCGGGGAAACTGTTTGATGGAGAGGCATCTGAGACACGAAGGAGACGAGCCAATAACTCATGCTTGCACCTGCTCCTGAGGCTGAACGTGAGTTCTATGCGTGTGGAGCCCCCTCTGCTCATCCCGGGCACTGCTGCAGGGAGGTTTGTGGCTGGGCTGACACTGAAGTCCTCTTACTGTGTCTCTTACACAGTAATACAAGTCTGTGCCCTCAACTATCAGACTGCTCATTTGGAGATACAGTGTGTTGGTATTTTCTCTGAAGATGGTGAATCTGCCCTTCATGGAGTCTGGGCAATATGTACTACCACCATTGGGGTTTATTTGTGCAACCCACTCCAGCCCCTTCCCTAGAGTCTGGCAGACCAGTTTATCCAGTAGTTACTGAAGGTGAATCCAGAGGCTGCACAGGAGTGTCTCAGGGACCTCCCAGGTTGCACCATGCCTCCCTCAAACTCCACCACCTGCACCTAACACTGGATACCTGCAAACAGAGAGAATGATGGTCAGAAAAATGTCACACATACCAAATGTTCCTCCTACTCAATTCCTGTCACAAACCTGGAATTTCTTGTTCTCCATGAATCACCTTTTAAAATAGCAACAAGGCAAACTGAGCTCAGACCCAACTCCATGGTGAGTGGTGTGTGTTCAAAGGTGGGAATCCAGGGAATCCAGTGCTGCAGGGTCAGGTCTGGGCTGGTTTTCATGAGCAGAGGGTGGCTTATTTGTAATACCCCCTGCTATATATCAGGCTCTGGGTGGATGTCTCAGAGCGGTCAGAACCCAGAGGAGGTTTGAGCTTCCTGGCAGAGATCTTGACAATAACTGCATTAAAGAAAGAAAGCAAAGTATTTATCAGGGAACCCGTGAGAAGGGAATGGGAGGACAGAGAGAGACAATGGGGGGTGAATGTGATTGAAGTACTTCATACACATGTATGAAAATAATGTAATGAAACCCATTATAATTGTTAAAAATGAAGGAGGGATCACAACAAATAGTAATAAAGGGGGCAAATTTGTTCAAAGCATATATATGCATGTATATATACAAAAATGAAGCCCCTTTTTATAATTAATAAACATTAAAAAACTAAAGTAAACATGAGGGCTCATTACACGACTGCTAAATATTATGTACCCTTCAACTTATTTAACTTTTGTGTATGTACACAAACCATTCCATGTATTTTAGTCTGCCTCCTTTATAGAGAAGAGCAAGTACAAGTGTAATCATTAATAGTCGTGCATGTGTAGAGGAGTTCATGAATTGTAAGTTACCCCAAGTATATGGCTGTGCTCTCCTCAACCATCCACAACGCTGCTCTCTAAAATAGCTGCTGGACAGAGTGAAGGGGTGAAGCACACCTGGTGAGGAGTGCCGAACCCCCGTTCTGTGATGAGCACAGGTGTGACTTTCCTGAATTCTAGTGTTTACTAAAAGACAACAGAGAACCAGTGTTCAGGCAGATGCATGACTGTGAATTTCTGACATTTCATGACACTATTTATCTCAGTCACTTTTACACGTCGACATGTGTTGTCTCTCTGTAGCAAACTTACTGTATTTTAGCACAGGATGTAATGAACTGTGTACTTATAGAGAGCACATTTGATGATGTTGACTATGATGGATGCTTGTTCTTCATTAGCACAAACAGGAAACCTGATTCAATCCTCATGCACTTCCTTGTGTTCTTCTGTAATCTACCTCCCACCCTTCCCTCTTCCTCTCCTATCTGCAGAGAGTTCGTGGCCTTCTTTATATTGTGGTACATTAATCTTCATTTTTTACAATGTATACAACTACCATTTACACTATACACCTTTAATTGTTTCCCATGTTTAAATCATAATGTTTATTCAAACTTCCTCCATGTTTGTGTGAACTAAGAATTCATGTGTTTTATGCTCAGTAATTTTGCCATAGATGAAACACTTAAATTGACATTGGCCTGTAAATGGGTGTGGAGATAGTTTGTAAGTTTCAGGTTACTACACACTCAGCTGTTACTCAGCTTGCAGTTGTAGAGATCTGACAAAAATTGCTCCTATTCTGACAGCAAACAAAACAATATTAAACTGGACTATCTTTCAATTAACAACTTAACACATCAGATACCTGACTTCATAGAACAAGGGACACATGGGAGACTCATGTCTCTGTCTTGGGTGGTTCACAACACTACCCTATTTCCAATTTCTGCACTTCACATCAGTGATGGGAAGTCAGGGAGAAGGTGGTTATACTGGATAAGATCAAGGTCAGTTTTCCACTTCTGTGCTGCTGATACTTTAGAAGCTTCCCTTCTTTGTGAACTGGCCCACTTCTGGGTGCAAGGAGCTTTGTTGCCTATTGGCTTGGCAGGTTCTAGCTGATCCACAGGTCCCACAGCATCTAAGCTAGGGGTATGTCCTGATTGGTTTGGGTAGTGGGGGAGCAAACACAGTCCTGGGTTCTGCACTGCTGGTAGGGAACTGAGGGACTTAGTGCTCTGCCTGCTGGTCAGATGCCATGTAGCATTCCCTAGTCATCAGGTTGGTAGAGGCTTAGAAATCATGTGGCTCACACGTTCTGTGCTTGGAACTTTGGGAACAGTCAGGCAGAAAACACCCACAGTTTCATGAAGCTACTGGAGTCCAGTCTCACGGATTACAAACCACTTACAGGTCATATTTGGGAGAGCAGAAACTCTATAACTGTCCTGTGGGAGGAGTCAGGGGATGGGTCCATCTTGTGGAAAGCGGAGGGAAGTCCTGGAACATAGGAAGAGGCGGGGTGGGGGGGTGTTTGTCATCTTAGGAGTTCTTCACAGAAACTTCTTCTTGCTACTCCTTACTGAGATTTCATTGGAAGTCAGGCCAAAATCCACTAACATCAACTGATTTCTTGCAGGAAAATAAAATATAATGGAGATTTAGAAATGGTTCTCTTCCAATGCAATGTAAATAAACAACAGTCTAATCTGATATAAATTAATAATATCTTCTCAAACATAAATAGAGACTGTTTTCTTTTGCTAAGTAAATTTGTTGGTCACATCCCAGAAAGGATGAAGAACAAAACAGAGTAAAAATACAGTCTCTATGTGAGATGGAGCCCATATCCAGGGAAAGATAAAAAGAGGATCGAAGGAATTCTGAAGGCCATGGTGGATGAATTATTAAAACCCTGTATGAGAAAAAGTGAAGATAACACAGAGGAGAGTGAAGATCACAGGTGAGGACAGTTAGAGATTATATCTGAGAAAATGTGAGAAACCTGTCTAAGGAAAGTGAAGGTGGTGTCTAAGGAAAGATGAATAATGTATCTGAGGAAAGATGAAGAAAATCTCAAAGGAAAGATAAAGAATGCAATGCAGGAATTGTGAAAGCCATGTTTGAGGAAACAGCCTATCTGAGGATATGTTAAGATCATATGTGAGGAGATATTAAGGTATTGAAAGCTGCACAGGCACACTGAAGGAAAAATTTTGTTTACATATCTTAAGAGGAAAAACAGAAAATAAATTAAAAGAATCATTTAGTATTAGTAAGAACCTAACTGAACAAAGAAGCCTCGTATGGTGGGATGCATTCATGGTCTCAGCTCCATTGCAGGAATTGTTCAGAGGGTCCCAGTGCAAGACCCACCTCCACAAAAAATATGAGACAATATCTGAAACAAATGCCTAAGACAAAGAAGGGCTGGAGGTGTGCTGAAGAGATAGAGCACCTGCACAAGAACATGTCCATGAGCTCAAACATCACAATTACCACAAAATAAAAGACACATTTCAGGTGTTCTGAGACAGGAAAGATCTCCAGGACCACTGTGTATGTTGGTGTCTGGTAGGAGCCGGATGGGTAGGAACTAGAGCTACAAGAAGAAAAGTTCATATTTTAATCTGCATCTGTCATTGTGGCTGAGACTGTGCATGCTATGAGCTGCATGCCCCCTGATAGTCCTAAGCAGCCCTTCAGGGATGTTGTGTTTGGGTTCACACACAAGTCCCATCACTGTGTCTTTTGCACAGTAATTCGCAGCTGTGTCCTCTGTGGTCACAGAACTCAGCTGCAGGGAGAACTGGTTCTTGGACGTGTCTCTGGAGATGCAGCTTTTGAGGGATTGGTTTAATTAGTGCTTGCACTAATTACATATGTATAATGTACGTACCCCATCTATTCCAGGCTCTTCCCTGGGGACTGGCGGATCCATGCCCAGGAGTAACCACTGGTGATGGAGTAACCAGAGACCGCACAGGTGAAGGGCAGGGTCTGTGAGGGCTTCACCAAACCAAGTCTTAACTCCTGCAGTTGCAACTTGGACAGGATGCCCGGGACAGGGAGAATCATCTGTCATTCATCTGCCATCACAATCTCGCCACAGTGGACCCATTTGTGACACTGAGAACACTCACACTGAGGAGCTGTCAGGAGGCACAGAAGAACACCCAGCAGTCTCTTCTTCTGGACTACAGCTCTGCCTTCCCCAGAAACCTCAGCCTTGTGTGAGGAGAGAGCTGTGAGCTCCCAAGGTCCAAGAAGAGGATTTAATCTAGACAATGAGTAATAATTTGCATATGGGGAGCCCTCTTCTTATACATGGGGAAGGACTAAGGTCCAGCTGACCCAATACTTCTGTGCCTTGTGAGATATCTCTCATCTAGAACGCAAGAGGCATTTACATTTGTGATTAGAGGATTACTGTTTTAGATGGAAGCTGGTCCAAGAATGATCCCACCACTCTAGGCTAGAGCTCTGATTTTCCAAGCCCCCCATCCTTTTTCACTTGCACCAAACTCCTCTATTCACTCAGACTCTTCCATAGGGCTCATTCTGGAACATCTCCTGCCTTGTCTCTGTGTTCCTTCTATAGTGATTTGGTTCACAGGTGTCCTAGGTGTTGGTTAAATTGTCACTCCACTGCTCTTACATGACATCAGTGCCTCTCTAGTGCCCAGAGACATCCAGTGTTACAAGGAACACATGTGCAGGAAGACAAAGAGTGGTAAGAATGAAGTCTACAGATGGGGCACGGTGACACCCTTCTGTGATTTCATATATTCAGGTAATGGAGGGTCATATTTTGATGCTAGACTGGGAAAAAGTAGAGACTGGATTTTGCAAATAAAACTAAAAACAAAGGTCTTGTTACATAGTTCAAATGGGAGAGCACTTGCAGGTATAGACCCTGTGTTTAAGCCCCAGACTGGAAACAATGCTGCCTATGCTGTGCTTTATTCACAAAATGACCACAAACACTTGGGGAAAACACATGGGCACTTTGTTGGGTCTGGAAATGTGTTCACCTTGTGAGGAGTTGAAGGATGCCCTAGAAGGTAAGAGGAGGGAGGCTGGGCTGTGCCTGGGATCTGGGACCCCTTCACAGAAGGGAGCACATAATACTCTTTACTGAGTGTTCTTTAGAATTATATCTATAATCCATAAATGGCAGTATATTTCTTTTATATTTTGAGGAGTCAAGTTGCCTTGTTTTCCAGTAATTCTTGGGTTTCTGCATAGGGATCTGCTCATATGGTGCCAAGATCTGTGGCAGGACTGTGCAATTTTTCACCATGATGCTGTCGGCATAGCTAAGTAGCCAAGTATTTGCCCAACAGCTCAAGTCACAAGGCCTGGTCCTGAGCACCATTCAGAGAAGAGAAAACTTGCTGCAAAAATCAACCACAAATGACTGACACAGCTAGCTCTATGGACATGCAATAATGAATGCAAAAACACCAACACAACTCCAACAACCTTAGATTAATTAAAGTGAAAAATAGTGTGAGGTAAGATAACATGATAGTATTTAGTAAGGGTAGAGACCTAACAGAAATGGGAGTAATAACAGAGTGAATGATACAGAGAA
Organism: Castor canadensis; assembly: GCF_047511655.1. Classification (NCBI taxonomy): domain Eukaryota; kingdom Metazoa; phylum Chordata; class Mammalia; order Rodentia; family Castoridae; genus Castor; species Castor canadensis. The sequence continues at coordinate 64,097,364 of NC_133393.1, read as the reverse complement.
GACAGAAGAATAAGATGGAAGGAGGAATGGAGAAGTGAATGGAAGGAGAGCAAAAAAAAGAAAGGAATGCAGAAGATCCAGCAAACAGTAAAGTGATCAAGAGAAAATAGTAACTATAATAAAATCCTGAAAGTAGAGAAAATACATCTAAAATCTATGATGATATAGAAGTAATGTAAAATAGGGGAAGAGAGGAAGAAAAAAGATAAGTGAAAGAAACTGATCTAACTGAAGAAAACAAGAAGATAAAAATGGAGGGAAAGTGATGGGGAAGAAAAGACAATTGAAAATTAAATATGGAAAGCTGGGTGTGATAGCTCCCCTCTGTAGTCCCAGCACTGGGGTGTCCAAAGCAGAAAGACCACAGCCATATGCCTGGGCCTGCTGGGGAGCCTGTCTCAAAAAAGAACAATCCAATACAAGAGAAAAAATAAAAACAAAAATTAATAAAAGCAGGGAGGAGAAAACATGTCGAAATAAAATATTAAATGGTTAAGTCATGTTAAGGAAACAAAAAGCAAGGAAGAAAGTGAAAAGAAATTGTGTCAAAATAGACTAATGCTAAAATATGTGAATATGTGAATGGATCTCTCTGGTTTAAATTTTCTGTATACAATATTAAACAAGTGAACATGAAAAAAAGGAGGGGGTGACAGAAAGGTAACTGTTTGTTTTAAAAAAGAAAAGATAGGAAAGTCTTCTAGTTATTTAATGGTGCCCATCGTGTGAGAAGTTTCCTGGTCAGATGTCTTGCTATATTGTACATTTAGGTATAGAAAATCAACAGACAAATGTCAATAGAATTTTACACATTAATAATATTACAGGAAAGAAAAGTATAGTTGTATATTTAGCAAATTCTGGTTTTATTTCTCAATTATTTCTCTTTTTTGATCAAATATTTGGCTTTATTTTCTAGCTGCCATGACAAAACAAAACCTGGAGCAGGGGAACATCTTATGTTTTACAGAGCTGAATGATTGTTAAGATAAATGAGCCAGACACTAAAAGATGAATACTGTAAAGTACCATCTATAGTAGGTACCTAGAATAGTGAAATTCAGAGACAGGAATTGGAGTGTCCTGCAGGTTTGGGCACAGGGCATGGCAGGTGTTGCTTGGGGGGCAAAGGCTTCCAGTTAGAGAAAAGAAGAAGAGCTCAGGTGATAGGCAATGTTGAGGGACGAGAGACATTTCCCATTTGATACCATCAAACTGCACACATATAAAGTGCACACACATAAACACATATAAACTGCACACATATAAACAGGTAGGTTATGTGATGTGCATTTTATCACAATTCCCTAAACTTATAACTTAAATGACAATTAGGAAGAAAAATACAGGGCTAGGATAGCTCAGTAGTAGAGCTCAGTGTCTAATGACTGATTTATTCTGAACTCAGGTGATTAGAGAGAGAAAATGGTAGAGTTTGGTTCTTTGGGATGTTCAGGACAGGAGAGAGTGGGCAGGAAGCAGGATTCCATTCATCTGGTTCTCATTGTCCATGTATATTCCCCATGTAGAAGGTGTAGGACCAGTCTCAGCAACAGAGCCCCATCCAGTGCATAGTATATCAGAGATGGTAGTGGTTTTCATCTCTGTGGTTGTCTTTCAGCCTCTTTTATGGGGAATCTGAGAGCTGTGTTCTCAGCTCACCTGGAACACTGGCCTCAGTGACAAATAGAGAAGAGATATTCATGACCATCAAGGGTTGCAGGGTCCATGTGGAGCAAGGGATCCAACAGCCCAGGAGCACAGGGACTTGAGAGGCAGAGTGGGGCAGGCTCACATCATGCACCAAAGATAGGTCTTCTGTCTGAAGAAAGAGTATTTCATTCATGTACCATGCTGGTGATGGTACATGAATAAAATACTCATCCATAAACAGAGAACGTCACTTCTTCCTTTGCTGCCACAGTGAGGAAGTGAGATAACAGATACATCAAAACAGAGAAAAAGATGTCCCAGGAGGCATGTGGGACTTTGCAGAAGAAAACCACTGAGCTCAAAGAAAGTCCTGGCCAGTACCATCTGCATGTGCTTTACACTAAGACCCAAGCAGAGGTGAGCCTAGATAGCCTTCTGCAGGACAGGTATCTTTTCCCCTCTGGGAGGTTGTGTCTGGATTCACACTGACTTCATATCACTGTGATTCTCACACGGCAATACATGGCTGTGTCCTTCGTGGTCACAGACCTCAGCTGCAGGGAGAACTCATTCTTGGGTGTGTCTCTGGAGATGGAGATGTGGCCCTTCAGGGATGGGCTGTAGCCTGTGTCATCATCATAAAATTTGAATCCCATCCACTCTAGCCCCTTACCTGATGGCTGTAGGATCCATGCCCAGAAGTAACCACTGGTTGTGATGGAGAATCCTGGGACAGCACAGGTGAAAGAGAAGGTCTGCAAGGACTTCACAAGACCATGTCCTGACTTCTGCAGCAGCACCTGGGACCAGACACGTGGAGACAAGGAGAATCAATCTGGTCATTACCTACAGTCACAACTTTCTCATGGACACATATGTGACATAGGGACTACTCACTTGGGTAGCTGTAACCAGGCGCAGAAGACCCATCTTCTAGACTACAGCTCTGCCTTCTCCAGAGACCTCAGCCCTGTGTGAGAAGAGAGCTGTGAACTCCCAGAGCCTGATAGTGGGATTTAACCTAGAGACAATTATAATTCACCTATGATTATTCCTCTTCTCAAACATGGGGAGGGAGTGAGTTCAGGATTCCTTTGGCCCTCCCTCCTGTTCCTGTGAAATGTCAATTCTCTTGAATTCAAGTGATGTTAAAGTTAGTGCTCTGCCAACTGCAGGCATGTGACAATGGCTATGGGAGCAGGTACATGAGATCACAGGTACCTGACTCAGCTGAAAATCTGAGGCTTGCTGACCACCACAGTTCTCCTGTGGGCAGGATGGAGCTGTCATCTGCACAATCTGCAGAGGTGATTTCTATGACTGACACCTGTGCTGCCCCTGACCTGTTCCTCGACATCCTTAATGGTTTCTCCTGAGAGAAAGTCTTAATTTCATCTCTTGTACATTAATCCATGTCTCCAATTCAGAAGCCTGGAACATAGTCTATACATGAAGTTAGGAACAGAGGATGGGAAGACAATGCTGTACAGTAAAGTGATAAAGCATGGAGAACACCCAAATTTTAGCCTGGGATGGGAGCAAATGCCATTAACCTGGTCTAATGGGCAGGAGAAGCTTTCCCCATAGGAGCTTCCTTCCAAGGGATTGGGCCTAAGGACAGGTCTTTTTCTTCTCCTCTCCTGAATCTCAACATCTTGCCCTATGGCGGGATTTCCAGTGAAGTCATGAGTAATGAAGAACAACCACCAAAATTAATACTATTCAATCCAACATCAGTGACCATGGTCATGCCCTGCCTACTGGTTTTCCTATGTCAGCTCATGTGTTGTCTGCAGCATCCCTTCACCATGTTAATATTTCCCCATTTTATTAGTGGAACATTGTGAATATTGAATTTTAAGGTTATCTCAAGGCCCTGGGGAACACATATAGTAACAAGAATTTAATCCAGGCTCTGTGGCCCAGAGCTGTGTTCCTGACAGGATTACACATTGTCACTTCTTACCTGCATTTGACAGATCTGTGAACTAGATGGTATTAATCAGTCTTTCTGAGCTGTGCTCTTCTGACCTAATAAATCCAAACATTATGGCACCAAGAGCTCATCATAAAATTATGTAAGGTACTATCTGTAGAATGGCTCTAATAGATAAACGAAGGTTCTTCATCACAGATGTCATCATTACGATTAGGCTTGATGTTTCATTACCACACTGTCACATATTTTTTCATAGTGATTATGTATCTGTCTTATATAATGCTAGGATAATATAAAATAAATTCTGTAACTTGACAAAGTGTGGGTATTATTTATCAAGAAAAAGCAGATGGAGCTAGTCACTGGTGGCACACACCTATAATCTTAGCTAATTGAGAGGCTCCAATCAGGAGGATTGCACTTTGCGACCATCTTAGGCCAATAGTTCCTACCCTCACTCTCCCAGGGTTGCTGCTCCAGGCAACCATTTTCCTCTACAGAGTAGGACAGTATTTAAAAGATTAACCCACAACCTCCTATTCTCCAGAACCAGCCTGACCTGCAAGTTCAATATTTTCATTCTTTCATTATCTGGTGTATGTGACCAGTCAACTCTAGTGAGGACATGATTGACATTGTCCTGACCCTGGGTCACAGGGAAATGGATCTCTCTGTCTTTCATCTGCTTTCATGCTACAACAGCAGTGTTTATGACAAGATAGTATGGCTTGCAAAACCTAAAATATTTACTGTCTGATCTTTTAAACAAAGTGTGCTCACTCCTGATCTAAACCTTTTAGTGGTTCATAATTTGAGCTATTAAAAGAAATGGTCCTGGGAAAATGTTTTGCATATAACTTTTCATACATTGGACAATGTAATTGGGGGTATTAACAAAAGTAGAATAAATGGATCTAGTTAACACAGACATGTTTTGGGCTGATACTGTCCTCCACGCTGCTCTTTATAATATTCTACCTGTAATATAATAAGGATGGTGGTGGTAAGAATGGAAAGGAAGGCTCAGTACTCTTGTAGGTAGCATTTCTCTGGTAGCTATTAATCAAGACATGTAAATTTATACTGTTGATGATAGTTCTATTTTTGATTTAAAGTCAACTGAAGAGGAAATAACAGTAAGTGCAACACAAAAACAACCCAACTGAAAGAAATCCTTTACTTTCACCTGGAGATAAAAAAGCAGGCCAAAGTAAACTCTCCAGGTGTCAAAGGCCATATGAAGGCTGACTTTAATCACCAAAAGGCACTGAGAGGGCAGAGGAAGGGAAGAGGTGGTGGTTTCAACAATGACAGCTACTGTGGGACTGAGAGAGGCAGCACATGGGTTCCATTCCTCTGGACACATACTCAGCATAAACCTACATACAACTGCAATTAAACTGTCTCTCTGAAGAAGGTTCTAGAGCAAATACTCTATTGTTCAAATGTAATTTTTGAACAATACAAATTCTTCTATCTGGGAAAGTTTTATTCAGAACTAAAACTTATGAAATGGGACCAGCTAGTCAACCCTGACTATCTTGAAATAAAAGGCAATGCAGACCGATGGGTCTCAAACTCCATCATTTAAAAAAGATGATAAAGTCAAGTGTTGAGAAGTTTATTTATTTTTTTTTATTTTTACATAAAAGTACGGTATTGAAGACAGTGAGATTTTGTCCAGAGGAGAAAAGAACAAATCAATGGAACAGAAAAGAATGTCTAGAAATAGACCCAGAGACATTTGCCAATTAGTTTTCAGCCAGCTGCCAAACCACTTTAATGGAGAAAGGATAGTCAACAAATGGTGCTAGAATAATCAGACATTCTTATGGGGAAAAGAAAATGAAAAACTACCAACTTAAGAAATAAATTTAAGAAAACATTAATAAAATGACTTGGTGGTTACCAGGCCTACCCAGAAGTAATAATAGTATACAACAGTAAGTGGTATCTGTTAGGTCACCTACCTGCACTGTTGTTATTTTCTGAAGACTGTGAAGCTAACTAAAAATGACTCTAATTTAAAACTGTTAAGATTTTTAAAAGGAAATTTGTTTAAAGATTTTTTTTAAAACAAATATCTTATCCTTTGGTATCATTTTGGGAGGAGGAAATCCAAGTGTTTAATTCCCAGATGGGGAAAATGAGGCCCAGAGAGCCCTTTTTTTTTCATTTTTCTTTTATTATTCATATGTGCATACAAGGCTTGGTTTATTTCTCCCTCCTGCCCCCACCCCCTCCCTTACCACCCACTCCACCCCCTCCCGCTCCCCCCCTCAATACCCAGCAGAAACTATTTTGCCCTTATCTCTAATTTTGTTGTAGAGAGAGTATAAGCAATAATAGGAAGGAACAAGGGGTTTTGCTGGTTGAGATAAGGATAGCTATACAGGGCATTGACTCACATTGATTTCCTGTGCGTGGGTGTTACCTTCTAGGTTAATTCTTTTTAATCTAACCTTTTCTCTAGTTCCTGGTCCCCTTTTCCTATTGGCCTCAGTTGCTTTAAGGTATCTGCTTTAGTTTCTCTGCATTAAGGGCAACAAATGCTAGCTAGTTTTTTAGGTGTCTTACCTATCCTCACCCCTCCCTTGTGTGCTCTCGCTTTTATCATCTTCTAAGGGAAATATTCTGAACATCTGGCAGTATAAATCCGTCAGTAAGTTTATAATAGACTATTGTAGAATCAGATTCCCCTACAGCCAAAGTAAAAGACACCGGCAAATCTGGATCACCTTGCAATTTTCGAGATGCCTTCAAGATTTATCTTGTTATGGCTGAGAGAAGCAGAGATGGGTGTAGGCACCACAGTCTGTAGCCCTTCCCCTTCTATCTCAGTACCAACTGGGCAGATGAGCTGTAGTTCTGGTAGTCCCACACAGTTTCCTTCATGCCAGCTTTTGTTCTCCATGAGGTCCAGGTAAACCAAGAGTGCTATATAAACTTGGGTGGCATCTCCTACATCTAATTCCATCATTTCTAAATACTTACGGTGAGTGCCCATCCAGGTATCCTTGGGGGCCCACACGTGAGCGCTGCCAAGGCGAATGCTGCTCTGGGCCACACCACTACAGCCCAGGGTTGGCTCAGAGTCAGCCCCCTCCTCCATGCTGGCCCGTGCCACGTGCCCACGGTGCAACACCACCCATCTTAGATTTTTATATAACATTTATAAAATCAAATTTACCTTTTCATCAAAATATTACTGTCTCCTCTAAATTGCCATAAATTTAGAGAGGCTGGATTTTAAAATTCAATATTACCTGTCATTGCATGACTTCTCATTCTTACCATCATGCATGCTGCTTTCAGAGATGGTGAAAGTGCTGCTCCAATGGAGATCCCATCTAACATGGCACTGGTCTGAAGAACAATAGGCTGATTCTTTCTAAGCCTTCTAGGAATGGAGGAAATTCATTTGTTTCAATAGGAGTTTGATTAACACTTATTGTTGTCTTGTCAGAAGGTAGCAGCTTGCAGTATCTTCTCTCATAGACTCTGGGCTATAAATCAAAAAAATAATTTTTAAATACCACAATAACCGCTACTACTTTATTGAATAAAATTGCCAGAATAATTTGGAATAAAATTACTTAGTGAAAAATACATATTGAACAGTGATGCTCTAGAAAGCAAAAAGGAAGATGTAGTAACAAAATAGAGGCCTGGAATGTTACACTTCCAAAGTGATTCATATCATTAATGCAAAACTTGGATTGAAACTCAGATTTGTCTCATTACATATTCTATGACTTTACCATTATTCACTCTTACATTGATTGTAATATTATTCCTACTACTGACACAACTACCATTTGATAACTACACCAGCAGCAACAATAATTCTTTAGTGCCAAGGATTGTTCATAGTATTTTATCAGATTTATTCATTTATCTTACAAAATTCTTGGGAACTCTTGTCTACACTTTGGAAATCCTTGGGCACTGTTTCCTATACTTTGCAAATAAGAAAGCATAGGTAGAAAGTGTGAAACTAGGGCTTGATCCTAATCATTCAAACTCCAGAGTCTGACTTAAACTGTGAACCCTATTGACAATACAACAAGAAAAATGACTTAAGCACATTTTAAAACTAGGACTTATATACACATTCTGGACTCCATATAACACTCACATGAGAGTGTGTTGGAATTTTACTACTCAGTTAACTTCAGATGCAATTTATTATGTCAGTGCTAAAGAACTAGGTGAAACAATTGGAGGGGAAAATTACTTCTGGTACCATCAAAAGACACAATAATGTCTCACTTTGTTGGATGGGGAAAAAGAAACATAATGACATTTTATGTTTTATATATTTTGAGTTTTGGGGACCAGGAATAAGGCAAAGCATTGAAGATACAATGAACAGTGACCGCAGACACAAGCAATAAAGGTTAATGTGGGATGTTCTAATTTATTACCCTTTAAAATATTTATGTGGTATTACATCCAATCAGGAATCATATACAACAATTTCATAATGAATGATCGCACAAAACCATGCATGGGACATAAATGAACACTACAGTTTCTTCAACTTATACATAGAAAATTTCAATGAACTCAAAGTAAATAAGAACTGACAGCTCTAGAATTCCTCAATTTGCTTTTGATTAGCACCTTCTCAGTTGTCCACAAATCTCTAGGCTCTTTCAAGCTTTATTATGTAACATGGAACACTGACAATGGCCTTTCTGACATAGTGCTTTGATGTGGTGATGTCCAATATGATTCTCCCATAAGCATGTCTGAGTACTCTCCACCTACCTCTTGTACATAATGCTCAGTATTTACAAGTAACAATTCATTTTCCTTCAAACTTTTGCTGTCACAATAAAAAATATCCTAAGGTATTACTAAGAATCATAGAATATAATCAGAGAAAATAACACATGCTACACAAAACTACATAGATTTGTTTACACAACTATTGAGACCTTCAAACCATCATGATATGCAAGGTACAGGGTGCTACTAATGATGATGTGGATTAAGGAAGTATGATATTATATATAACGCAATTTTATTCCGCCACAAAGAAGAATGAAATTTTGTCATTTGTAGGTAAATGGATGGAATAGGAGAATATCATCTTAATGGAACTTAGCCAGGTTCAGGAAGAAAAAAGCTGTATATTTTCTCATATGTGGAATACAGATCTAATACAAATACAACAATATTATGAAAAACACGGTACAATGAGGAGAAGTCACATGTGAGGGTAAAAGAAGGAAGAGAGGGGAAGAGGGAGAGAGGGTAAAAGAAGGAAGTTAAGAAGGTGAATATGGTTCATGTACTCTCTATACAAGAATGAATATAGAATTTTTAAAGCTGTTGAAATAACTCTAAGAATGGAACTAAGGCAGAAAGAAGAAAAATAGAGGAGATCAACCAATTTGGGTTATAATGCATATATACATGGAAAGTCACAAGGAAACTCCCTCTATGGCTATCTTATATAAGTGAAAATGTCAGTTTCTTCCTTTTACAAAATTAGAGAACTGAAGAATGGTAGAACAGGTCCTGTCTGGAGAGGTGTGATTGGTACCAGTTGTGGGTGGGGGAGAAGGTAGGCAAAGGATATGGGAGGGTGAATATAGTGCAAATACTGTGTACACATGTATGTAAATGGAAAAGTAATACTTGCTGAAACCATTCTAGGAATGGGTATAGGGAAGAATAAAGGATAATGATGGAGGGGGTGAAATCAAGAATGATCTATTTGATAAATTGTATCATATATTTTATATATGGTAAGAGCTTCTGTTAATGTCACAATGTACCCCCAGCACAGCAATAAAAAATTAAAATATAAGCATATGTACCATTCTCTGAATAAAGTGTGGCAGGGTGCTGAGGAATGTTGCTGCTCATAGCTCCTACTTTGAACATAGCAGCATTGTCTTCATTCCTCTCTGGGCACTGTAGAGGATTTGGAACTTGGCAATACTACATTTCACTACAGTTCTATTGATCGAGAAGGGGGAATCATTAAAATATATCCAAATAAGGAAAATTTGGGGAAAAGTATTGAGAACAAGAGAAATCCTCTTAAATTAAATTACTCAGTGATCTAAAAAGACAGGGACTTTTGTTACACATTTTCTAAAAATATTACAATATACTTACTTTACTCTTCATTGAATAGCATAGTTTTTTTAAGAGGAAGATTTTATCAGAAAAGACAAGAATGCACTCACATGTGTCACATGGAAGTAAAAGCTGAACACACACACACACACAATTCCCTTTGATTTTTTTCCCAATTCACAACAACTTACTTTTCTTTTCCAAGTTATTTCAGGGATCTGTACAACCATCGAGATAGAGAGAGCGAGAAAGACAGAAAACTAAAAGAAAACATGCTCACTATACTGCTTAAAATATAAATAAAGAGTAAAGGAAACTACTCTAACAATCATCTTTTATGCTAAAAGAAACTGAATGGAGGCTGGCCTGATTTAAAAAGTCCTACTTCGTGAACTCCACTAGTAAAAGAAAATGGGAAAATTTCCTTGCCTGATTAAGCTCTGGGGTTGTTGTAACTGACGTTCTCAGTGGATCTAAGAGAATCTTGGGAAATGGACTACATTGTTAGTGAATTCTTTAGCCAGTCTTCTAGGACAATGAACATTTCATATGTATAACAGGCATACGTGGCATGCTACAATTTTTATACTCAGCATTTTATAGAGATTTTGAGCACTTGTGTCTTGTATACAGTTCTTACATATACACTGTATGTTGTGTGATCTAGTCTAGTTGATAACTCTCTTCAAGAGCGGTAACAAAATATGAATAGGCAACTCCTATTGGCAGTCTGCAAACTATTTAATTCTCCAGTACAGGTCTCATTACATCTTTTCCATGTGCAGTTTGACAAGAGTATTCTTTACAGTTTCCAATTTAGTGTAACCAGTATAGGACCATCATGTTGTTCAACTCTAAGAAGACCACTATCTTACAGTAGAGGTTATTAATTCTTACCTAAGAATAATAGCCTTGTGCATTATGAAGAAGACATATATCAGTTCTTTACCACTCAATGAAAATATAAATTGAAAACAGAAACTACATTTCTCCCTTAACTCCCTTATCTGTCTCACTGTTCATCTTTATACCCTGTATTTAAAAGTGCACCCGAATAATAGCTTGATTGTATAAGCAGTTATGAAATATTGGATTCTCAGTTTAAATCAAAATTCAGAATGGAAAGCTAATGAGGCTGTTTGCTATTCTGATGGAGATTCCACTGAAATATTTCTAGGGGAAATTTTGATGCTAAATACTTCAGGGGATCTGTCATACCCAACACTAGAGGGCCCCATTCACACTATAATCTACATAAATTATGTCTACCACATAAAGTGTCATTCCTCAAACTTGGACGGCATAATATCCTTACACCCATCATTTTCTCCACCTCTAGTTCTGCTCCACCCACTCACTTGAGCAAGCAGTCTCAAGTTTCAGAGGCAAGGAGAAGTAGACTTAATTTATTCAGCTTGGCATATATTATCGGCCTCAATTCAGTTTTCCCTGAAAACCTATGTAACAGGGATATGTAGCATAGTGATCATATGCTATTTAGTAGAACCCACTAAAAATCATTGGCTTTTTTCTCATTTGGCAACTGCACTTAAATGCTTACCTCTCTTAGCAGAAAACCCTAAAATGGAGAGGGGAGTCTCTAAGTGATATCGTGACAAGGACCATAGGACTGTTGATTAGATGTGACCTTGAACCAGTAGAACTATTCTCTCTAAAGAATTGATTATTGCTGTTATCTATCCAGAGATTTCAGTAAATACAAATGAATAAAAGGAAAAAATAAATCTCTACCTATTGTGATTTCTGAAATAGAAGTAAATGAGGTATTTTTGGCATGTTAAGATGACACTAATGTGGAAAGATAGTTTTCAGAGAAAATTCAATTCTATAATTTAATATTAGTGCATTAAATTTTACTACTCTCAGTTGGCTGAAGTGAAATAATATACCATTATTATCCCCAAAAGGACTTTTAAAACATTTTAAAACATTTATTAGCCTATATTAGTTGTGCAGGGAGGTTTCATTGTGACATTTCCATATATGCTTACAATGTTTCTTGAATAGATTAATCCTATTATTCTCCCTCATCCTCCTCCTCACTGCTTAAAATATTTTCAACAGGTTTCATTGTTCTATTTTTAGAGGAAGTTCTTTGAACATACTCATTCTCTTTGACCCTTTCCATTCACCCTCTCCCATCCATTAATACTCACCCTCTTATGGGACCTGTTTTACATTCTTATTCTTCATTTTTTGTTTGGTGACTAGTCACTGTTCAAAGAGGTTTCACCATGGTAGTTCTGTGAATACATTGTATTTTAATCAGATTAATTCCCTCTATTACTCTCCCTACCCTTTCCCTCCTATCCCCTATTATTCAACAACTCAAAAAAGGGTTTTTAATTCATGATGTTTGTCTATGGCTTGTTATCAATATACAATGAAATACATTTCATTAAACATGATAATCTTATCAGTGGGGAACATAATATACTGATAATCTACTTATTGAACATATTAAAATTTGTGAAGGTGATATACTCATCTGATGAATATTTAACAATACAACTCAGAATAGTTGACTACCACAAAAATTCAAAATGCTACATAAACAGTGGCTAAAGTAAGCCACTCAAAAGGCAAAGTTACAGGTAGTAAAAGCCGTAGATAAAACTTATCAATTTGACAATTAACTCTTCCTATCTTAAAAACAGAACTATAAAGTTGAAATCTGCAGATCCTTTCTTATTATTGTTTTAAAATTATTTTTGTAATTACTGAACACATTTCAAAGTGAAATTTTCGGTTTCCATTGATTAACATCAACAAATATTTGTGATGATAGAAATTTTAACAGTAATGTGTCTACAAAAGCATAAACAACCCACAACTACAATGTTACAACCTGTCAGAAAAAAACAAGACAAAGTATGAATTACCAAAAAGGTAGCCCTAACTTATTTTTTCCTTGAATGTGGATAAACTTAAGTCTATGAAAAAGTCTTTATTATGGCTACAAAACTGTAACCATGAAGACAAATTGCATATTTATCTTTAATATTAACCATACTATATAAAAAATAGCCATGGAAAAGAATATAACAAACAGAAACTCTTATTTGGCTGTACTTGAAGGAGATGTAAGAAAATCCTCCAGTCTTCAGATGACAATTCAAGAGAAAGCAGTAAAACAAAAAGGAAGCAATAAAGCATTGATACCTGAATTAGTGATAACATGATCAATCATCTGGAAAGATTTCTAATTCCCCACTCATAAATTTTTCCTCCATATCACCTTTTAAACCATCCTTTCTGTCCATTTTCTTTTCATTACAATTACAAATGAAATGCCAAAGAATAAATTCAGTAAGTCTTAACATTACGATGTTGGCAGTGACAAATGAATGACATACTTTATCAAACAGTTAAGTTGATCTGTAACTTATGGGAAGAAAGGCCACCTATGTAACATTAAAAAAAACTTTTTAGAAACCAGGTGCAGTAGCTCATGCCTGCAATCCAAGACATGCAGGAGATGGATATGGGAGGTCCATGGTTCAAGGCACACCCAGACAAAAAGTAAGCAAGGCTCCCATTTCAATAAATAACCCTGGCATGGTGGAACATGTCTGTAGTCTCAGTGACCTGGAGATGTAGGAAGGAGAAGCACAGTCTTATGCTGGCCCCTGGGGAAAGTATGAGACACTATTTGAAAGATGAAGTAAAGTGAAAAGGGCTGAGACTATGGCTTAAGTGTGTAGAGCACTAGGCCTGTCTTCAAAAATAAACCTTGAAAAACAATTTTTATAACTATTGAGTTTTGCGAGGAACAGACTACTGGAAACCCTTTTCTAAAACAATAATATATAATAATAAAGCGACTCAAAAGGATACAGTAAATACAACACATGGAAACTCTAAAGAAATTCAGTTTACTTTCTGAATAGGTTAAAGTAACCATGGTCCTTCACATTTAGAGTAACTGTGATGCCTTTCTACAGAAGCATGATTCTAAGATGGAAGGAGTATAGATTCAGGCTGGTTGGTGAGCTTCAAACCTGAATTAGTAAGAAGAGACAAAGTTAGTTCTTAATAATAAAAGGAACAACACATCAAGAAGAAATAACATTCATTAACTTATATGCACCCAATGTTGGTGTACCCAACTTCATTATTATATTTGTGTTTATATGTGTATACATTATACATATACATATACAAATGACTATATAAATGGCTACGCCAAACTAGTAACATATGCATTACTTTACATTTATGTTTTATATTTTGTCTTTTTCATACTGTCTATTCTAACAGGTAAGGAGATGTTATCTCACAAAAGTCAATATGGTTATCACTTACAAAGCACTTACTATATACCAGGAGTTGTGCTAAGATGTCTTCATGTATTTTTTCCTCAAATCCTCACAAAACCTTACAAAATGGGTAAGAACCTTCACATCTCACAGGAGACAAAGAAACTGGATTTTCAAATAAGAACTTACTTGGAACTACAAGCTAGAAAGTGACATAATGGAGAACAGAATCTAAGTAGATTTGACACCAACATCTATGCTGGTAGGGTACAAGAGTTATGCGAATGATGGAACATGTGAAGAACAGCAGAGATTCTTATCATCCAATGGGAGCAGATGCTACTTGGCTACAATGAGTAGTATACAAAAAAAAAAAAAGGAAGAGCCAATGTTTCCAGAGATTCTGAATTTTTGAAAAGTATGTATCTTATGAATATACATCTGACAAAATGGGTAAAAAATTTACATAGACATTTCTCAAAAGAAGGCCTACAAATGGCAACAGACATGAAAAATATTCAACTAATCATCAAAGAAGTCCACATTAAAACATTTTATTTTTCTGGAAGTTTGATATCAAGCATTAGGTCATTTATTTGAGATCTTCCTGTGTTTTCAATGTAGGCACTCATAGCTTAACCATTTCCCTTAGCACTGACTTGCTATTTCCCATAGGTTCTGGTAGGTTGTATTTTTATTTTCAATAGATTTGAGGAACTTTTTGAACTCCTCCTTACCTTTCAGTGATTCATTGGTCATATAGAATGTGTTGTTCAGTCTCCAGCTGTTTGAGTATTTTCTGCTGTTTCTTTTGTTGCTGAGATCTAGTTTTATTCTGTTGTGGTAAGACACTATGCAGAGGGTTATTTTGAATTTAATATATTTCTTAAGACTTGTTTTCTGCCCTAAAATATCTATTTTGGAGAAAGTTCCATGGGTCACTGAGAAGAATGTGTATTGTGCTTCTGCTGGATAAAATACTCTATAGATGTCTTTTATGTCCATTTGGTCTGGATTTTCTTTGTTGATTTATTTTTGTCTGGATGACCTATCTACTGGTGACAGTGGAATATTGAAGTGTCCCACTATAATTGTGTTGAGGTCTGTCTGGTCTGTTCTTTTAAGTACAGTAGTGTTTGTTTATGTAATATAAATTTTTCAGGTGATATGAAGAAAAGGAAACATTGGCACACTGTTGGTGAGAATGTAAATTCTTGCAGACATGGAAAATGATATGGAGGTTCCTCAAAACGTTAAAATAAAACTGCCATGTGATCTACCAATCCAACTTTTGAGTGCACATTCAAAATATATGTAATTAGCATGCCAAAGAAGTATCTGCACTACCATATTTATTACAGCATTAATTACAATAGCCAAGAAATGGGATCAGCCTAAGTGTCCATAAAAAAGTGAGCAGATAAAGAATGATCATACACACACATTGAAATGCTATTCCACCATAACAATGAAGGAAATACTAAAATTTGTGACAAAAATGGATGAATCCAGAAGACACTTTGTTAATTTAAATAAGACACTGTAGATAAACAAATACTTTGTGATCTCACTTATATGTTGCATATAAAACTGTTGAAGTCATAGCAGTAGAGAGTAGAATGCAGGATATAAGACTTGTGGGTAGGCATAGGTGCAAGAGATGGGTTGGTCAAAATATATAAAATTTCAGTTAGACAGGATACATTCTACAACATGGTGACTATAATTAGTAACCATTGGTTGTATTATTAAAAATTAAGATGGTAGATTGTAAGAGTCTCATCACACAAACCAAGTAAGAATGTGAAGAGCTGCAACAAAAAATAGAGACCAAAAATGTTTACAAATTATCAACAAACAAAAACTTGGTTCTTTGAAAGATAAATAAGATTGATAAATCCTTATCAAATGTGATTAAAAGGAGGCAAGAAATGACACAAACTAGTAAGAAATGAAAATGGGGATATCACAAGTATTAATGAAATCCAGGGGATCATTAGGGAATTCCTTGAAAACGTACACTCAAATAAACAGGAAAATCTAGAAGAAATGGATAAATGTCCAGATGCCTATGTCCAACCAAAATTAAACCAAGAGGATAAAAAGTACCAAAATAGCTAAATTGCAAGCAATGAAATTGAAGCAGCAATAGTCTCCCCAAGAAGAAAAGCCCAGTACCCCATTTCATTCACATTTACATTTACTTCTGAATTCTATCAGACCTTTAAAGAAGAACTAATGTATACACACAATGGAAAATTATTCAGCCATAAGGAGAGTGAAAGTTTGTAGTTCACAAGTAATTGGATGGAACTGGAGAGCATCATGTTAAGTGAAGAAAGCCAGGTTCAGAAAATGTAGTATGCTTTCTCTCATATATGGGAGACAGATCCAATCATAAATACAAGCACTACTATATATATATTATATATATATTTAAATTTAATATATAATTAAATGTTATATATATAATATATATAGAGAGAGAGAGACAGAGAGAGAGAGAGAGAGAGAGAAACATTTTTCTAAATGTGGGGCTGTTAGAGGAGGTTGAGTTTAAAAAGAACTGAAAAGAATAACAGAGTGAATAATACTGAACTACATCACATCTATGTAGGAATAAAACACAAGGAAACACATCAAAAACTGTTGAAAGATACAGGACAGGGGGAAAAGTGTGAGGAAGAATAGAGGGTATTAGGAACAAAATGGGCTACAATATATGTATATATGGAAATGTAACAATGAAACTACCTGTATAACTATCTTATACTAATAAAAATGTTAAAAAATTAAAACAAAGGGTTGGGGTGTGACTCAAGTAAGAGAGTGCTTGAGTGCCTGTCTAGCTTGCTTGAGGCACTGCATTCAAGAACAAAGTAAGGGTGGGGGGGGCATAGAGCGAGAAAAGGGAATATGTGAATCTCAAGTGAAGTAACTATTTGCATTCAAAACAATTTAAAACTGTAGTCCTCAGGACTGGAGGTGTAATTCAGTGGGAAACATTGCCTAACAAACAAGAGGCCCTGGGTTTGATACACCCCACGACAAGGGGAGAAAATAAAATGACTGCAGTCCACATATCTATGAAGACTCTACCATGGGCACTACTGTTAAGCTTAGTTTTATTTTTTTGGTGGTTTGGGGGCTTCAAATTCAGGGCTTCATGCTTGCTAGGCAGGCACTCTTACTGCTTAAGCCACTCTGCCAGTCCTTAAGCTTAGCTGTAATTTAAAACTTCAGTTTGCTCTGAATGCTGAAGGTGTTTTATTCCTCCCATACACTGCAGTCAGTATTTATAAGAAGTTCAAAACCTATTTGAGTTGTATATACAAGGGAGTTTTATAATATATGGGAACTAGACTACATGTCATCAGACCTAGATTTGTGTTCTGGCTCTACAAGATCCAATCATAGGAATTTCTTTCTTGGAAAAATGAAGAGTTTTGAAAACATTAGTTATTTTCAAATTGATGACATTTTGAGATTAAATGTTACAAACTGTGTTCAACTGAATCCTGGGTAAATAGCAGAGTAGGGAGTATCAGGTCAAAACATTCTAAGCAACACCCTGCAGTTTTATTGATTCACACGAACATCCTTAAGACACTGAAAGTAATTTAGAACAAAACTGCTAATAAAAATATAGGAAAAAGTAACTTTTACTTTTAAAATCATAAATCAGCTATACCTATATACATAGGATTTTTTGTATCAGCTGCAGGAAAATCTGATGTTAACTAGACATACAACTATGTTAATGAAACATGGGGGGGGGAAATTAAGTCAGAAGAGCCAATCATATAACAAACAGCTGTGAGATTAATAGAAGCATGACATGTAGAGGAAAATATGGTCCTAAAGTAAATTCATCTCTAATTAACAAACTGGCTAGACTTTACAAACTAAATCAGAGGCAGAGATATTAAACTAGCTCAAAGTGAAATTAGTGTGTAAAAAGCTGAGACTGAACTCAAAAGAACTTAGCTCTTAGAAATGAGGGTTAATATTGATGGAGTATAAACAAGTAGTATATCTTTACCGAAATGCCACCTTTACTGCTTACAGCCAAATAAAATACAAAAAAATGCAGAATATTTTCTCCACAAAGTTTAACATGCATAAAAGTATAGAAAAAACCTCAAATTTTAAAATTTATTTATATTTATGAAAAGGCAAAATTATAAGATTCTCAATATACTAACCTAGTGACTATCAATAAACAATTTTCTCCCAATGAAAATGCTTCTAGGAACTACAAAGAAAATGAGTTAAAATCTTGTCTAACAACTGATATTCTAAAATCTACAGACTACTACTAACATAAACATTGTAAATCACAGTTGGGAATGTAAAAGTCTATTTCAAACATCCTCTGAATATTTTATCATATAAAAGAACTAAGTTTCCGTTCAAACTTATCTAGTAAATAACTCTAGCTGTTAAAATGCTTTTTCCAGACATGAAGTCTGCCTGTTACTCTAATTTCTATTCATTTTGATTTCAGTAAAGATACTAAATACTAACCCATTCATGGGGGATGTGGGGAGCATTACAGGGGCAAAGGAGTAATACCAAAAAGAAGAAACCCTAACAGTGAGGTAAAATAAAATCTAAAGAAATTTAGGCTGGCTAAAACTTATAATACGTTTAGACACTTTTAGAACATTAAACCTATTTTCTTAGGAATAAAGTTATAAATGATGATAAGATGCCTAGGTGAGGCCTCCAAAAAGGAAATAAATAAAATGTACCATAATTTAATTGGAAAATTTCAAAGTTAAATAGATCATAACCAGCATTTTATAATCTCAACTTGGGGCTCCAGAGACACAGATGATCTTTTTTTTTTCATTTTTCTTTTATTATTCATATGTGCATACAAGGCTTGGTTCATTTCTCCCCCCTGCCCCCACCCCCTCCCTTACCACCCACTCCACCCCCTCCCGCTCCCCCCCTCAATACCCAGCAGAAACTATTTTGCCCTTGTCTCTAATTTTGTTGTAGAGAGAGTATAAGCAATAACAGGAAGGGACAAGGGGTTTTGCTGGTTGAGATAAGGATAGCTATACAGGGCATTGACTCACATTGATTTCCTGTGCGTGGGTGTTACCTTCTAGGTTAATTCTTTTTAATCTAACCTTTTCTCTAGTTCCTGGTCCCCTTTTCCTATTGGCCTCAGTTGCTTTAAGGTATCTGCTTTAGTTTCTCTGCATTAAGGGCAACAAATGCTAGCTAGTTTTTTAGGTGTCTTACCTATCCTCACCCCTCCCTTGTGTGCTCTCGCTTTTATCATGTGCTTATAGTCCAAACCCCTTGTTGTGTTTGCCCTTGATCTAATGTCCACATATGAGGGAGAACATACGATTTTTGGTCTTTTGAGCCAGGCTAACCTCACTCAGAATGATGTTCTCCAATTCCATCCATTTACCAGCGAATGATAACATTTCGTTCTTCTTCATGGCTGCATAAAATTCCATTGTGTATAGATACCACATTTTCTTAATCCATTCGTCAGTGCTGGGGCATCTTGGCTGTTTCCATAACTTGGCTATTGTGAATAGTGCCGCAATAAACATGGATGTGCAGGTGCCTCTGGAGTAACAGTCTTTTGGGTATATCCCCAAGAGTGGTATTGCTGGATCAAATGGTAGATCGATGTCCAGCTTTTTAAGTAGCCTCCAAATTTTTTTCCAGAGTGGTTGTACTAGTCTACATTCCCACCAACAGTGTAAGAGGGTTCCTTTTTCCCCGCATCCTCGCCAACACCTGTTGTTGGTGGTGTTGCTGATGATGGCTATTCTAACAGGGGTGAGGTGGAATCTTAGTGTGGTTTTAATTTGCATTTCCTTTATTGCTAGAGATGGTGAGCATTTTTTCATGTGTTTTCTGGCCATTTGAATTTCTTCTTTTGAGAAAGTTCTGTTTAGTTCACATGCCCATTTCTTTATTGGTTCATTAGTTTTGGGAGAATTTAGTTTTTTAAGTTCCCTGTATATTCTGGTTATCAGTCCTTTGTCTGATGTATAATTGGCAAATATTTTCTCCCACTCTGTGGGTGTTCTCTTCAGTTTAGAGACCATTTCTTTTGATGAACAGAAGCTTTTTAGTTTTATGAGGTCCCATTTATCTATGCTATCTCTTAGTTGCTGTGCTGCTGGGGTTTCATTGAGAAAGTTCTTACCTATACCTACTACCTCCAGAGTATTTCCTACTCTTTCTTGTATCAACTTAAGAGTTTGGGGTCTGATATTAAGATCCTTGATCCATTTTGAGTTAATCTTGGTATAGGGTGATATACATGGATCTAGTTTCAGTTTTTTGCAGACTGCTAACCAGTTTTCCCAGCAGTTTTTGTTGAAGAGGCTGCTATTTCTCCATCGTATATTTTTAGCTCCTTTGTCAAAGATAAGTTGCTTATAGTTGTGTGGCTTCATATCTGGATCCTCTATTCTGTTCCACTGGTCTTCATGTCTGTTTTTGTGCCAGTACCATGCTGTTTTTATTATTATTGCTTTGTAATATAGTTTGAAGTCAGGTATTGTGATACCTCCTGCATTGTTCTTTTGACTGAGTATTGCCTTGGCTATTCGTGGCCTCTTGTGCTTCCATATAAATTTAACAGTAGATTTTTCAATCTCTTTGATGAATGTCATTGGAATTTTGACGGGAATTGCATTAAACATGTAGATTACTTTTGGGAGTATAGACATTTTTACTATGTTGATTCTACCAATCCATGAGCATGGGAGATCTCTCCACTTTCTATAGTCTTCCTCAATCTCTTTCTTCAGAAGTGTATAGTTTTCCTGGTAGAGGTCTTTCACATCTTTTGTTAGGTTTACACCTAGGTATTTGATTTTGTTTGAGGCTATTGTAAATGGAATTGTTTTCATACATTCTTTTTCCGTTTGCTCATTGTTAGTGTATAGAAATGCTAATGATTTTTCTATGTTGATTTTATATCCTGCTACCTTGCTATAGCTATTGATGATGTCTAGAAGCTTCTGAGTAGAGTTTTTTGGGTCTTTAAGGTATAGGATCATGTCGTCTGCAAATAGGGATATTTTGACAGTTTCTTTACCTATTTGTATTCCTTTTATTCCTTCTTCTTGCCTAATTGCTCTGGCTAGGAATTCCAGTACTATGTTGAATAGGAGTGGAGATAGTGGGCATCCTTGTCTGGTTCCTGATTTTAGAGGGAATGGTTTTAATTTTTCTCCGTTAAGTATAATGCTGGCTGTAGGTTTGTCATATATAGCTTTTATAATGTTGAGGAACTTTCCTTCTATTCCTAGTTTTTTTTGAGCTTTTATCATGAAATGATGTTGGATCTTATCAAAGGCTTTTTCTGCATCTATTGAGATGATCAAGTGGTTTTTGTCTTTGCTTCTGTTAATGTGGTTTATTACGTTTATTGATTTTCGTATGTTGAACCACCCCTGCATCCCTGGGATAAAGCCTACCTGGTCGTGGTGAATAATCTTTTTGATGTTGCTGAATTCGATTTGCCATTATTTTGTTGAGGATTTTTGCATCAATGTTCATTAAGGAGATTGGCCTATAGTTCTCCTTTTTGGAGGTGTCTTTGCCTGGTTTTGGGATAAGTGTAATACTGGCTTCATAAAATGTGTTTGGCAGTTTTCCTTCCCTTTCTATTTCATGGAACAGTTTAAGGAGGGTTGGTATCAGTTCTTCTTTAAAGGTCTGAGAGAATTCAGCAGAGAATCCATCAGGTCCTGGACTTTTCTTTTTGGGGAGACTCTTGATTGCTGCTTCAATTTCATTTTGTGTTATAGGTCTATTCAGGTGATTAATTTCCTCTTGGTTCAGTTTTGGATGATCATATGTATCTAGAAATCTGTCCATTTCTTTTAGATTTTCAAATTTATTTGAATATAGGTTCTCAAAGTAGTCTCTGATGATTTCCTGGACTTCCATGGTGTTTGTTGTTATCTCCCCTTTTGCATTCCTGATTCTACTAATTTGGGTTTTTTCTCTCCTCATTTTAGTCAGGTTTGCCAGGGGTCTATCGATCTTGTTTATTTTTTCAAAGAACCAACTTTTTGTTTCATTAATTCTTTGTATGGTTTTTTTGGTTTCTATTTCATTGATTTCAGCTCTTATTTTTATTATTTCTCTCCTTCTATTTGTTTTGGGATTTGCTTGTTCTTGTTTTTCTAGGAGTTTGAGATGTATCATTAGGTCATTGATTTGGGTTCTTTCAATCTTTTTAATATATGCACTCATGGCTATAAACTTTCCTCTCAAGACTGCCTTAGCTGTGTCCCATAGGTTCTGGTAGGTTGTGTTTTCATTTTCATTGACTTCTAGGAACTTTTTAATTTCCTCTTTTATTTCATCGATAATCCATTCTTCATTAAGTAATGAGTTATTTAGTTTCCAGCTGTTTGCATGTTTTTTGTCTTTACTTTTGTTGTTGAGTTCTACTTTTACTGCATTGTGGTCAGATAGTATGCATGGTATTATTTCTATTTTTTTATATTTGCTGAGGCTTGCTTTGTGCCCTAGGATATGATCTATTTTGGAGAAGGTTCCATGGGCTGCTGAGAAGAATGTATATTGTGTAGAGGTTGGATGAAATGTTCTGTAGACATCTACTAGGTCCACTTGATCTATTGCATATTTTAGATCTTGGATTTCTTTATTGAGTTTTTGTTTGGATGACCTATCTATTGATGATAATGGAGTGTTAAAGTCTCCCACAACCACTGTGTTGGCGTTTATATATGCTTTTAGGTCTTTCAGGGTATGTTTGATGAAATTGGGTGCATTGACATTGGGTGCATACAGATTGATGATTATTATTTCCTTTTGGTCTATTTCCCCTTTTATTAGTATGGAATGTCCTTCTTTATCTCGTTTGATCAATGTAGGTTTGAAGTCTACTTTGTCAGAGATAAGTATTGCTACTCCTGCTTGTTTTCGGGGGCCACTGGCTTGGTAAATCTTCTTCCAGCCTTTCATCCTAAGCATATGCTTATTTCTGTCGGTGAGATGAGTCTCCTGTAAGCAACAAATTGTTGGATCTTCTTTTTTAATCCATTTTGTCAAACGGTGTCTTTTGATGGGTGAATTAAGTCCATTAACATTAAGTGTTAGTACTGATAGGTATGTGGTGATTCCTGCCATTTAGTTATCTTAGTTGTTTGAAGGTTTGATTGTGTGTACCTAACTTGATGTTACTCTCTACTGTCTTGCTTTTTCTTATCCTGTGGTTTGGTGCTGCCTGCCTTTTCATGGTTAAGTTGGGTGTCACTTTCTGTGTGCAGGATCCCTTGCAGAATCTTTTGTAATGGTGGCTTTGTGGTCACATATTGTTTTAGTTTCTGCTTATCATGGAAGACTTTTATTGCTCCATCTATTTTGAATGATAGCTTTGCTGGGTAGAGTATCCTGGGGTTGAAGTTATTTTCATTCAGTGCCCGGAAGATCTCACCCCACGCTCTTCTTGCTTTTAATGTTTCTGTTGAGAAGTCTGCTGTGATTTTGATGGGTTTACCTTTGTATGTTACTTGTTTTTTCTCTCTTGCAGCCTTCAATATTCTTTCCTTAGTTTCTGAACTTGTTGTTTTAATGATGATATGTCGTGGAGTAGTTCTATTTTGATCTGGTCTGTTTGGTGTCCTGGAGGCCTCTTGCATTTGTATGGGAATATCTTTCTCTAGATTTGGGAAATTTTCCGTTATTATTTTGTTGAATATATTACGCATTCCCTTCGCTTGCACCTCTTCTCCTTCTTCGATGCCCATGATTCTCAAGTTTGGTCTTTTGATGGAGTCAGTGAGTTCTTGCATTTTCTTTTCACAGGTCTTGAGTTGTTTAATTAGTAGTTCTTCAGTTTTTCCTTTAATTACCATTTCATCTTCAAGTTCTGAGATTCTGTCTTCTGTTTGTTCTATTCTGCTGGATTGGCCTTCCGTTTTGTTTTGCAGTTCTGTTTCGTTCTTTTTTCTGAGGTTTTCCATATCCTGGCAGTTTTCTTCTTTATTGTTGTCTATTTTTGTCCTGAGTTCATTTATCCATTTATTCATTGTGTTCTCTCTTTCACTTTGGTGTTTATACAGTGCTTCTATGGTTTCCTTTATTTCTTCTTTTGCTTTTTCAAATTCTCTATTTTTATTGTCTTGGAATTTCTTGAGTGTCTCCTGTACATTTTGGTTGACCCTATCCAGTATCATCTCTATAAAATTCTCATTGAGTACTTGTAGTATGTCTTCTTTTAAATTATTCTTGTAGGCTTCATTGGGTCCTTTGGCATAGTTTATCTTCATTTTGTTGGAGTCTGGCTCTGAGTTTCTGTTCTCTTCATTCCCCTCTGGTTCCTGTACTAATTTTTTGCTGTGGGGAAACTGGTTTCCTTGTTTTTTCTGTCTTCCTGTCATTGTCCTTGGTGTTGTTACTGTCCCTGTACTGTGTGTAATTAAGTATTTTCTAGCTTGTAATAATAACAATGGTAATATTGAGAATGGAAGAGTGAGCTGAGATGGAAAGCAAGAAGTTAAAGAAAAGGGGAAAACAAATATACAGACAAGAGGGAGAAAGCAGAACAAGGTATCAGACAAGAGAGTTTCAAAGGTATAAACAGGGAGTGTTAGTGTACTAATCGACAGTAAGCTGAACAGACGATAGAGTCACAGAGAGAGGATTGAAAAATCAAAGATAAAAAAATAAAAAATAAGTATATGAAAGTAATATCTATTTATAAAAATGAATTAAAATAAAATGGAAAATAGAAAATTAAAAAAAACAAAAAAAAACAAAAAACCAAAAAACTTCCAAGTTTATATGCAATGCAGTTTCAGTCTTAATAATTTGGATGTCCATCTCAATCTCCAGTCCTGGAGTTGGTGCCTCAGATGTTGTTCTGTAGTTGTCTCATCAAAGGGGATGCATAAAGTAGAACAAAACTACACTCACACACACACAGAAGAAAGAAAAAAAAAAAGCCCCACCAAGTGTCCCCAGTTCAAATGCAATACAGGTTCAGTAAGTTTTTCGGCTTGCAGGTGTAATTCGGTTGTTCTCTCATCAAATGTAGGGAGAAAAAGAAAAAAAAGCGTCTGGAGGCAGTTCTGAGAGTGGTATCTGCAACTGTGGCTTGCCTGCCTGCTGCTCTCAGCCTGTAGCTGGCGGTGTTATTTATGCAGATCTCTGGGGTGAGCTAGCACTCACCTGGTCCCACAGGCTTTGTTTGCTCAGAGTTCTCCTGTGCGGGGGAGGGGGGCCTCTGCTACAGGCTTTTCCCTTTCCAAGCACTGGGAAAGGCGACACTGCCCCGCGTTGTCAGGCCTGCGTGTTTATTTACAGTTCACGTGGGAAGTGGGTCTTCCCTCCTCTCACAAGCGTCCCCGCTCCTGGTTGCTGGCGCGCCCCGCTCCCGCCAGAGCCTCTCCGGCCCGCCCGGCTCGTTTATTTACAGTCCCGGGAAGGATTCCCTTCCCCCAATCTTCAGCGCTCAGAGCGCCCCACCCTCTTTCCAGCGTGTCTTAACTGTTCTTATTGCTTAGTACTCAGTTTCTCTTTTTTTCCCGGGTGGAGGTCAGTCTGTCCAGGGGGCTATGCTGCTCTGGCCCAGGCTCGTCTGTGGGGCTACCGCGGTACCGCAAAGCTCACCTGGTCCGCGTCTTCCCAAGCCGTATGGGCGCCGGCCACTGGTGGCCCGGGGGCCTCCTCGGTTCTCCGTTTAACGTGAAGTGGAGATTCTCTGCGCCGGCTGGAGATGTGGTGGAGTCAAAGTTATGCCTTTTCTCGGTGATTATGCCTGCAAAGTGTGTCTCCAGCGTCTCTCCAAGATTTCACTATAGGAGGGTCGCTTTCTGCTTCCTACCTCTAGCCGCCATCTTGGAATTTCCCCTCTAATTTTGTTATAGAGAGAGTATAAGCCATAATAGGAAGGAACAAGGGGTTTTGCTGGTTGAGATAAGGATAGCTATACAGGGCATTGACTCACATTGATTTCCTGTGCGTGGGTGTTACCTTCTAGGTTAATTCTTTTTGATCTAATCTTTTCTCTAGTTCCTGGTCCCCTTTTCCTATTGGCCTCAGTTGCTTTAAGGTATCTGCTTTAGTTTCTCTGCATTAAGGGCAACAAATGCTAGCTAGTTTTTTAGGTGTCTTACCTATCCTCACCCCTCCCTTGTGTGCTCTCGCTTTTATCATGTGCTCATAGTCCAATCCCCTTGTTGTGTTTGCCCTTGATCTAATGTCCACATATGAGGGAGAACATACGATTTTTGGTCTTTTGAGCCGGGCTAACCTCACTCAGAATGATGTTCTCCAATTCCATCCATTTACCAGCAAATGATAACATTTCGTTCTTCTTCATGGCTGCATAAAATTCCATTGTGTATAGATGCCACATTTTCTTAATCCATTCGTCAGTGCTGGGGCATCTTGGCTGTTTCCATAACTTGGCTATTGTGAATAGTGCCGCAATAAACATGGATGTGCAGGTACCTCTGGAGTAACAGTCTTTTGGGTATATCCCCAAGAGTGGTATTGCTGGATCAAATGGTAGATCGATGTCCAGCTTTTTAAGTAGCCTCCAAATTTTTTTCCAGAGTGGTTGTACTAGTCTACATTCCCACCAACAGTGTAAGAGGGTTCCTTTTTCCCCGCATCCTCGCCAACACCTGTTGGTGGTGTTGCTGATCATGGCTATTCTAACAGGGGTGAGGTGGAATCTTAGTGTGGTTTTAATTTGCATTTCCTTTATTGCTAGAGATGGTGAGCATTTTTTCATGTGTTTTCTGGCCATTTGAATTTCTTCTTTTGAGAAAGTTCTGTTTAGTTCACATGCCCATTTCTTTATTGGTTCATTAGTTTTGGGAGAATTTAGTTTAAGTTCCCTGTATATTCTGGTTATCAGTCCTTTGTCTGATGTATAATTGGCAAATATTTTCTCCCACTCTGTGGGTGTTCTCTTCAGTTTAGAGACCATTTCTTTTGATGAACAGAAGCTTTTTAGTTTTATGAGGTCCTATTTATCTATGCTATCTCTTAGTTGCTGTGCTGCTGGGGTTTCATTGAGAAAGTTCTTACCTATACCTACTAACTCCAGAGTATTTCCTACTCTTTCTTGTATCAACTTAAGAGTTTGGGGTCTGATATTAAGATCCTTGATCCATTTTGAGTTAATCTTGGTATAGGGTGATATACATGGATCTAGTTTCAGTTTTTTGCAGACTGCTAACCAGTTTTCCCAGCAGTTTTTGTTGAAGAGGCTGCTATTTCTCCATCATATATTTTTAGCTCCTTTGTCAAAGATAAGTTGCTCATAGTTGTGTGGCTTCATATCTGGATCCTCTATTCTGTTCCACTGGACTTCATGTCTGTTTTTGTGCCAGTACCATGCTGTTTTTATTGTTATTGCTTTGTAATATAGTTTGAAGTCAGGTATTGTGATACCTCCTGCATTGTTCTTTTGACTGAGTATTGCCTTGGCTATTCGTGGCCTCTTGTATTTCCATATAAATTTCACAGTAGATTTTTCAATCTCTTTAATGAATGTCATTGGAATTTTGATGGGAATTGCATTAAACATGTAGATTATTTTGGGGAGTATCGACATTTTTACTATGTTGATTCTACCAATCCATGAGCATGGGAGATCTCTCCACTTTCTATAGTCTTCCTCAATCTCTTTCTTCAGAAGTGTATAGTTTTCCTTGTAGAGGTCTTTCACATCTTTTGTTAGGTTTACACCTAGGTATTTGATTTTTTTTGAGGCTATTGTAAATGGAACTGTTTTCATACATTCTTTTTCCGTTTGCTCATTGTTAGTGTATAGAAATGCTAATGATTTTTCTATGTTGATTTTATATCCTGCTACCTTGCTATAGCTATTGATGATGTCTAGAAGCTTCAGAGTAGAGTTTTTTGGGTCTTTAAGGTATAGGATCATGTCATCTGCAAATAGGGATATTTTGACAGTTTCTTTACCTATTTGTATTCCTTTTATTCCTTCTTCTTGCCTAATTGCTCTGGCTAGGAATTCCAGTACTATGTTGAATAGGAGTGGAGATAGTGGGCATCCTTGTCTGGTTCCTAATTTTAGAGGGAATGGTTTTAATTTTTCTCCATTAAGTATAATGCTGGCTGTAGGTTTGTCATATATAGCTTTTATAATGTTGAGGAACTTTCCTTCTATTCCTAGTTTTCTTAGAGCTTTTATCATGAAATGATGTTGGATCTTATCAAAGGCTTTTTCTGCATCTATTGAGATGATCAAGTGGTTTTTGTCTTTGCTTCTGTTAATGTGGTTTATTACGTTTATTGATTTTTGTATGTTGAACCACCCCTGCATCCCTGGGATGAAGCCTACCTGGTCGTGGTGAATAATCTTTTTGATGTGTTGCTGAATTCGATTTGCCATTATTTTGTTGAGGATTTTTGCATCAATGTTCATTAAGGAGATTGGCCTATAGTTCTCCTTTTTGGAGGTGTCTTTGCCTGGTTTTGGGATAAGTGTAATACTGGCTTCATAAAATGTGTTTGGCAGTTTTCCTTCCCTTTCTATTTCATGGAACAGTTTAAGGAGGGTTGGTATCAGTTCTTCTTTAAAGGTCTGAGAGAATTCAGCAGAGAATCCATCAGGTCCTGGACTTTTCTTTTTGGGGAGACTCTTGATTGCTGCTTCAATTTCATTTTGTGTTATAGGTCTATTCAGGTGATTAATTTCCTCTTGGTTCAGTTTTGGATGATCATATGTATCTAGAAATCTGTCCATTTCTTTTAGATTTTCAAATTTATTTGAATATAGGTTCTCAAAGTAGTCTGATGATTTCCTGGACTTCCATGGTGTTTGTTGTTATCTCCCCTTTTGCATTCCTAATTCTACTAATTTGGGTTTTTTCTCTCCTCATTTTAGTCAGGTTTGCCAGGGGTCTATCGATCTTGTTTATTTTTTCAAAGAACCAACTTTTTGTTTCATTAATTCTTTGTATGGTTTTTTTGGTTTCTATTTCGTTGATTTCAGCTCTTATTTTTATTATTTCTCTCCTTCTATTTGTTTTGGGATTTGCTTGTTCTTGTTTTTCTGGGAGTTTGAGATGTATCATTAGGTCATTGATTTGGGATCTTTCAATCTTTTTAATACATGCACTCATGGCTATAAACTTTCCTCTCAAGACTGCCTTAGCTGTGTCCCATAGGTTCCGGTAGGTTGTGTTTTCATTTTCATTGACTTCTAGGAACTTTTTAATTTCCTCTTTTATTGCATCGATGATCCATTCTTCATTAAGTAATGAGTTATTTAGTTTCCAGCTGTTTGCATGTTTTTTGTCTTTACTTTTGTTGTTGAGTTCTACTTTTACTGCATTGTGGTCAGATAGTATTCATGGTATTATTTCTATTTTCTTATATTTGCTGAGGCTTGCTTTGTGCCATAGGATATGATCTATTTTGGAAAAGGTTCCATGGGCTGCTGAGAAGAATGTATATTGTGTAGAGGTTGGATGAAATGTTCTGTAGACATCTACTAGGTCCACTTGATCTATTGCATATTTTAGATCTTGGATTTCTTTATTGAGTTTTTGTTTGGATGACCTATCTATTGATGATAATGGAGTGTTAAAGTCTCCCACAACCACTGTGTTAGCGTTTATATATGCTTTTAGGTCTTTCAGGGTATGTTGGATGAAATTGGGTGCGTTGACATTGGGTGCATACAGATTGATGATTATTATTTCCTTTTGGTCTATTTCCCCTTTTATTAGTATGGAATGTCCTTCTTTATCTCGTTTGATCAATGTAGGTTTGAAGTCTACTTTGTCAGAGATAAGTATTGCTACTCCTGCTTGTTTTCGGGGGCCATTGGCTTGGTAAATCTTCTTCCAGCCTTTCATCCTAAGCATATGCTTATTTATGTCGGTGAGATGAGTCTCCTGTAAGCAACAAATTGTTGGATCTTCTTTTTTAATCCACTTTGTCAAACGGTGTCTTTTGATGGGTGAATTAAGTCCATTAACATTAAGTGTTAGTACTGATAGGTATGTGGTGATTCCTGCCATTTAGTTATCTTAGTTGTTTGAAGGTTTGATTGTGTGTACCTAACTTGATGTTACTCTCTTCTGTCTTGCTTTTTCTTATCCTGTGGTTTGGTGCTGCCTGCCTTTTCATGGTTAAGTTGGGTGTCACTTTCTGTGTGCAGGATCCCTTGCAGAATCTTTTGTAATGGTGGCTTTGTGGTCACATATTGTTTTAGTTTCTGCTTATCATGGAAGACTTTTATTGCTCCATCTATTTTGAATGATAGCTTTGCTGGGTAGAGTATCCTGGGGTTGAAGTTATTTTCATTCAGTGCCCGGAAGATCTCACCCCACGCTCTTCTTGCTTTTAATGTTTCCGTTGAGAAGTCTGCTGTGATTTTGATGGGTTTACCTTTGTATGTTACTTGTTTTTTCTCTCTTACAGCCTTCAATATTCTTTCCTTAGTTTCTGAACTTGTTGTTTTAATGATGATATGTCGTGGAGTAGTTCTATTTTGATCTGGTCTGTTTGGTGTCCTGGAGGCCTCTTGCATTTGTATGGGAATATCTTTCTCTAGATTTGGGAAATTTTCCATTATTATTTTGTTGAATATATTACGCATTCCCTTCGCTTGCACCTCTTCTCCTTCTTCGATGCCCATGATTCCCAAGTTTGGTCTTTTGATGGAGTCAGTGAGTTCTTGCATTTTCTTTTCACAGGTCTTGAGTTGTTTAATTAATAGTTCTTCAGTTTTTCCTTTAATTACCATTTCATCTTCAAGTTCTGAGATTCTGTCTTCTGTTTGTTCTATTCTGCTGGATTGGCCTTCCGTTTTGTTTTGCAGTTCTGTTTCGTTCTTTTTTCTGAGGTTTTCCATATCCTGGCAGTTTTCTTCTTTATTGTTGTCTATTTTTGTCCTGAGTTCATTTATCCATTTATTCATTGTGTTCTCTCTTTCACTTTGGTGTTTATACAGTGCTTCTATGGTTTCCTTTATTTCTTCTTTTGCTTTTTCAAATTCTCTATTTTTATTGTCTTGGAATTTCTTGAGTGTCTCCTGTACATTTTGGTTGACCCTATCCAGTATCATCTCTATAAAATTCTCATTGAGTACTTGTAGTATGTCTTCTTTTAAATTATTCTTGTAGGCTTCATTGGGTCCTTTGGCATAGTTTATCTTCATTTTGTTGGAGTCTGGCTCTGAGTTTCTGTTCTCTTCATTCCCCTCTGGTTCCTGTACTAATTTTTTGCTGTGGGGAAACTGGTTTCCTTGTTTTTTCTGTCTTCCTGTCATTGTCCTTGGTGTTGTTACTGTCCCTGTACTGTGTGTAATTAAGTATTTTCTAGCTTGTAATAATAACAATGGTAATATTGAGAATGGAAGAGTGAGCTGAGATGGAAAGCAAGAAGTTAAAGAAAAGGGGAAAACAAATATACAGACAAGAGGGAGAAAGCAGAACAAGGTATCAGACAAGAGAGTTTCAAAGGTATAAACAGGGAGTGTTAGTGTACTAATCGACAGTAAGCTGAACAGACAATAGAGAGACAGAGAGAGGATTGAAAGTCAAAGATAAAAAAAATAAAAAATAAGTATATGAAAGTAATATCTATTTATTAAAATGAATTAAAATAAAATGGAAAATAGAAAATTAAAAAAAAAAAAAACCAAAAACTTCCAAGTTTATATGCAATGCAATTTCAGTCTTAATAATTTGGATGTCCGTCTCAATCTCCAGTCCTGGAGTTGGTGCCTCAGATGTTGTTCTGTAGTTGTCTCATCAAAGGGGATGCATAAAGTAGAACAAAACTACACTCACACACACACAGAAGATTAAAAAAAAAAAAAGCCCCACCAAGTGTCCCCAGTTCAAATGCAATACAGTTTCAGTAAGTTTTTCAGCTTGCAGGTGTAATTCGGTTGTTCTCTCATCAAAGGTAGGGAGAAAAAGAAAAAAAAGCATCTGGAGGCAGTTCTGAGAGTGGTATCTGCAACTGTGGCTTGCCTGCCTGCTGCTCTCAGCCTGTAGCTGGCGGCGTTATTTATGCAGATCTCTGGGGTGAGCTAGCACTCACCTGGTCCCACAGGCTTGGTTTGCTCAGAGTTCTCCTGTGCGGGGGGCCTCTGCTACAGGCTTTCCCCTTTCCAAGCACTGGGAAAGGTGACACTGCCCCGCGTTGTCAGGCCTGCATGTTTATTTACAGTTCACGTGGGAAGTGGGTCTTCCCTCCTCTCACAAGCGTCCCCGCTCCTGGTTGCTGGGCGCGCCCCGCTCCCGCCAGAGCCTCTCCGGCCAGCCCGGCTTGTTTATTTACAGTCCCGGGAAGGGTTCCCTTCCCCCAATCTTCAGCGCTCAGGGTGCCCCACCCTCTTTCCAGCGTGTCTTAACTGTTCTTATTGCTTAGTACTCAGTTTCTCTTTTTTTCCCGGGTGGAGATCAGTCTGTCCAGGGGGCTATGCTGCTCTGGCCCAGGCTTGTCTGTGGGGCTACCGCGGTACCATGAAGCTCACCTGGTCTGCGTCTTCCCAAGCCGTATGGGCGCCGGCCACTGGCGGCCCCGGGGGCCCTCCTCGGTTCTCCGTTTAACGTGAAGTGGAGATTCTCTGCGCCGGCTGGAGATGTGGAGGAGTCAAAGTTATGCCTTTTCTCGGTGATTATGCCTGCAAAGTGTGTCTCCAGCGTCTCTCCAAGATTTCACTATAGGAGGGTCACTTTCTGCTTTCTACCTCTAGCCGCCATCTTGGAATTCTCCCTAGATGATCTTAAAAGCTAAAAATAGATGAAAGGGGGAAGGAAGGGTCTATCCTCTTCTGACCATATACTCCCAGGCCCTATCTACAATCTTCTATAACACCAGTTCTTAAAGTATCCATATAGGGACCACTGGGGGAATCCCAACACTCTTTCTAACAGCCTAAAAATTCACACTGTACCCGTAGTATTATTTTATTGAAATATTTTTGACATTTTCACCATTCTCCCTTGAGTGTACAGTAGAGTTTTTCAAAACCTATAGTATGTATGATAGGTATTTCAACACAATGAATAGGAAAGAATAAAATAGACTCATTATTTTCTATTAAGCCAAATACTAGAAAGAAGTGCAATACATAAAACAATGCCTCTATTCTCGTTTTATTGCACTGGAAAGTGTATTTTTCATAAACTAGGTTTTAAGTAGATAATGATTTATCAGTATTAATGAATTAAAATATTTCTACTATTATCAGGCATAATTTCTAACTGAATAGAAATATGAACAGACAGAATTCAGGAAAATAAAAGCTCTCTGGAGTCCTCAATAATTTAGAACTATGCAAAGGTTTTTCACATGAAAAATTGACAGGCACTATTTGAGAAGGTAAAGACAAAGTCCACTCTTAAAACCAGTGTATAATGTACAGTGGAAAGGTTAGCAGCAAGTACAGTGGGAAGGTTAGCAACAAAACCAGGGGGGACAGCCATGAAAGAAGATTTGGAGAGAAAACTATGAGATGACAAAAAAGGCTCTGACAATAAAAGCAAACTCAGGCCATGGAATTAGTTCTATTCCTCCCTATTTGAGATAGTGAGGTAGGAGGATCAACTGAGCCCAGGAATTCAAGACCAGCCTGGGCAACACAGCAAGTATTAATAAGGATTGGAGGTGTGGCTCAAACAGTAGAGCGTCTGCTTTGCAAGCAGAAAGCTCTGAGTTCAAACTCCAGTCACACACCTACACACACACAAACAAGCAAGTAAGAATAAAATCTTAGAAGCTAAAGCATATGGGAGTTGTAGGAAGATTAGAATAGTAGAGAGGTCATTTTAGCCACAAGATAGTTACATCCACAAATTTAAAAAGTTAGGCTAGAAATGTAGGTAGAGTTCATACTGAAGGTAATCGTGATTGAACAATATGCTGAGTAACAACTTAATTAGGTAACCAGAATGCTACCAAAAGATTTTCAACCAAGAAGTGACAGCAACACACTCTTATATACTAAAGCTTAAAATCTATCTATCTATCTATCTATCTATCTATCTATCTATATATATATATATATATAGATATATATGTGAAACATTTAAATATCTATAAATGAAAATTCTGATTTTATAACTGAACATTTGAAACACATGAAAACATGAATTCTTACCATGTTGATTCTGTTTTGGGTTATACATTTTCTACCACCAGAAAATGACAAATCCAGCTTGATTTCTAAGCAAGATAGATTTAAAAAATGAGAACATAAGCAACAAGTTACTCAACTCATTTCTTAATTAGTTATTATAAAAGGTAGGAAATTGATAATGAGTAAAGAAAATTTTCAAAGACGACACTGGCAAAAATAAATATACACCTTTTTTAGAACTAAGAGGTATAAAATATAATGCTCCATAATCTGCAAGTTAAAAAAAGAGACTGCATAGCTTGAAATTATACATGAAATTTTTAACTTATTTTTAGTAGTTTACTGAGTAAATTTTTACTTATTTTTAGTAAAAAATTGTATATATTTATCATATTCATGTTGTTTTGTAATATTAGGTTATTTCACTTACATAAAATATAATTCCAGATAACATTTAACAGGAAAATGAACTACTAACAGAGAATTTTTTCCAGTTCAAGAAACATTCTTAGTATAAAAATTAGATAAAATGTAAGTGAAATTTTAAACTGTGATATTAGCACACTAAAGGAAAACTTAAAGACTCTCCATTTCTGTGACAGATTCATCACTTCATGTACAGCAAGGATGCACTCATGACATATTTAACTTCTGTTTTTTACCTTTGATATTGAAATAATGTTAGACTAGCATATAGGTTGCCTCCTTCAGCATTAGTGTGAGCATTTCCAAATCCTACCACCTCTCAAGTATCCCAAGATTTTCTCTAGCTGTTGGAGGAGTGGCTCGTGTGGTAGTGTGCCTGCCTAGC
Source organism: Castor canadensis (assembly GCF_047511655.1). Classification (NCBI taxonomy): domain Eukaryota; kingdom Metazoa; phylum Chordata; class Mammalia; order Rodentia; family Castoridae; genus Castor; species Castor canadensis. Next base: position 64,062,475 of record NC_133393.1, on the reverse strand, counting down.
AAGTGTGGGGCTGAGTTCAAACCCAGTACTGCCAAAAAGAAAAAAAAAGGAATGACAGAATTTTCTCTAAGTTACAAGGTTTAAGAAAACCACAAAAATCCCCAGGAGTGATGCATCATGCCTGAATTCTACTACTGGGAAGGCAGAGATCAAGTGACTCACAGATCCAGCCCAGGCAAAATGTTCATGAGACCTCAGCTCAACCAATGGATGGGGACAGCAGGACACACCTGCTATCCCACCTATGAAGGGAGGCTTAGATAGGAGGGAGCCAACGTGCAGGTTGACCTGGACATGGACATACAGGGAGGTCATCTATCAAAAAAAAAGGCACAGAATGGGCTGGTAGAGTGGCTCCAGTGGTAGGGCACATGTGTTTCCTTCTAAGAGTAAAATTACACTTGCTAATAGATGCTAAGTACTTCTCTAAACTTCTCTCAAGAAGCTAATGGATGACAGATGTCAACATCCCTGACACTTGTTTCATATAACAATCAACCAACAAAAATTCTGTAGAATTTTTGTGGCTCAAGTGGTAGCATGCCTGCCTAACAAGCATGAAGCCCTGAGTTTAAACCCCAATATAGAAAAAAAAAGAATAGGTAACATGGCTCAGTTTTTCATCAAGAAATGAAATGAGAATTATTCATTTTTATGTACCACTATTTCAGAAACTTTTTACAAATATGTGTTTTAGCTAAATTATTCTCAATATCCAGAAAATCATCCTCCTTTATCAGGCCAAAAGTTCACACACAAGTTCATTCACAAGCTATTTCCCAAAACAGGCTAAAACTACTTGAAAGAAATAAAGTATGATTTTTCTTAACCAGAGAAAATATGCTATTTTTCAATTAATCAGTCTGCGCTTAAAAAAGTAAGAGAAGCAGAACTTTCTGTCTAAAGTCATATTAAGAAAGTCACCTTATACTAAATACTTTGCAATAATTTATATGCAATAATTACATATGCTACAGTAAATGATATTCTAAATTTGGCTAGTTTTAATGAAAATTATGTCAAAAACATTTTTCTGATAGTTACCATCTTTTTCTTACAGAAGAAAGGGCTTTTATAGAATAGGAAAACATCAGAAATTCTAGATGATAGAAGAAGGGACAGATGTAAAAGAAGGATTCTGCCCTTAATTAAATTAGACGGTAATATCCTGTGCTGCTTTTATGAAGTTCTATTTCTTTCTAATATTTAGTATTTCATTTTATTTTGGGGGGCTTCATAAATAATTCACATTAGTTTGCTTTTACCAAATATAGAACTTGGAGTTTAAGTGGTAACCCAATCCTACCTACAAATCATAAAGCATCATAATTCCTTGTGTGTACACTTCACCTGTACCCATTATCACTGCTCCCCATATCCTATGGTGTCCTGGCCTCAGAAAAAAATCACCTTTGCAACCTATATTACTGTGGGCCTCAAATGTCCAACACGTTAAGAGGAAAAGAATAAAGCCTACCTTCACACAAGGCTGCTCTGAGCCTTGAGACAACATACACAAAATATCTTTGTATGGGATCTACTACAGAGAGATGTTCAGGAAGTCCTTTCTTACCTGTCCTATTTTCCTCTGCAAATTTCAAGTTCCTGTGCCAAAATTCAAGTCAAACACCATTCATTCATAAAAATTTCCTGTAGCGTAAGTAACAGCCTATGATGAGTCTCTACTCTCATTTCCTGCATGGGCAGGAAACGTTTCTCTTCTTTTTTTCCCAGTTTGCCTCACATTTATCCTGTTATACTAAATTTCCTTCCTAATAAACTTTACTATTATTTTTATTGCAAAAAAAATAACTGTGTACAAAAAATACTAGGGAAGTAATCTTTTTCTTCCCTAGTGTTAGGATTGTATTTCTTCTTCTCTTTCATATTGTCATTCACTCTTTACCTCTATCCCTCTCCACTCTCTACTATACAATATTTTGAGCAATTTCATTCTATTTTAATGTAAAAATATACTTACCATGATGATTTATTACATTTTTAAGAAAAACAAAACTGCTTGGCTGTATGTTGGGGTTAGAGTGAGAAGTTGATCTGAAACAAGAAAAATAACTCGATTTCATTGATTTGTTTTTTCTTCCCATCTCTCCTAAGTCAGGTAAGGAGGTAACTAAGAAAATATAAAGAGCATTCCAGAGCAGTCTCCAGAGCCAATATTCAAGAAACAGTTATATTAAAATCTTTCCTAAAAATAAATAAATGGCATTATATGCATTCCAAGTTTGGTAAATCACTGCTTAAAATTTCACAGTTGTTAATCCATATGGAGTATAAAACAAAGTGCAAGAGAACATATTCTACTTATCAATAAGAAGCCAAAGAACACTGGAATTGTGTTCTGTAAGAACATCTTCTAGTTGAGTGATATCGGGGACAACCATTACTGAATGTTTTTCTAATTCAGCATCTAAAGGCATAAAAGAGGGCAAAGGTTAAATTTAGAACAGCAATTCATAAAATTACAAGAGGAATCATAGAAAGAGGGGGAAGTTAATTGAATAAATGAGGCTTATTAGATCAAGTTGTTTGCTTCAATGATGAAAAGGAAAAAAACACAGCAAACTAAATAAATCCAATCCATTTTATTTCAAAATAAAATGTAAGACAATGGATATTTGTAATATCTCGATCACATCATTTTAATATGAGTAGAGACTAAGGTTAAAGTTACTAAGAGTTACATGATTACTCTACTTTCCATTCTTTTTAATGATCTTATAAGCTCATAATTAGCTTTCTTAGGCTTGAAAATATTGAAAGTTGCCTTTCTTTTATGAGTCCTTCTTTTTCTTTGTTTTTTTTCCTTTATTGTTGTGCTGACTGGGGGTATGTTGTGGCATTTACAAATGTTCTTTCAATGTGATTACTCTACTCTTAAATCTAACAAGAAATACCTCTCTTAGCCAGGCTTGGTGGGTCATGCGTATAATCCCAGCACTCAGAATGCTGAGGCAGGAGAATCCCTAGGTTCAAGGTAAGTTTGGACTACACAGTGACATCCTGTCACAAAACAACAAAACAGAATCTACTGAGATGTCTTCACAGGGCAAATGATAGAACATTAAAAAAAGAAGAATTGGTTGTTTCCTTTTCTTCTACCATTCCTGAGCAGTTCAACCAAAAATCTGGAAGGTGAAGTTGGAAGGGGCAGGCATTTGTATGTGAGGTAGAGAGGGACAAGCATCTTAGTATCCTAGAGTTGGATGACAGAGCCTGATAAGAGTAAATTAAGTATCACTTCTGTGAAGGATTATGGAGCAGAGACAGAACCAGAGTAAGAACATCAGGGCATAGTTGCAGGAAAGAGACCAGGTGCAAGGTGTTGGAGACTGAGGAAGAAGGGCATCTATAGCAGGTCTGAGAGTGATGAGAGAAATCCAGCTGAAGTTCTTGGAGCCTGAGAAAACTGAAAGCCTGAGCAGGGAGAAGAGCACCTATAGGAAGGTTGCAAGTGCAGAAGCAGCCAGAACCAAGGAGGAAACCTCACACCTGAAAGGGGTAAGCAGAGCTTCCAGGCAGGAGCACAATCTGAGGAGTGTTTGGGAGCAGAAGTGGAAGCAGAATAAGGAAAGCATATACATCGGAGGTGGCCCATGCAGTGTTTGGAGGAGTAGGGTTAATCAATTAAATAAAAATTTTAAGGATAATGAGAAACAAGTTACTCACTGTTGTAGGATATATAGAGGAGGAAAATTAGAATGAACCCCGGATGACAGACAAAAACTGGAAGCACAGTCTTCAACATAAATGAATATAGAAACAGAACAAGAAGTTCATGTGTGTATTTACATATCCATTCCCTAGAAAGCTAAACTCCAGTAAAAATGAGCACAGAACATTGCTACTAAAAACTACTTTTTACCAAGAGAAACTGGGGCTCTTTGAAGAAATGGCTGATTCCACAACTAAAGCAGAGAGAGCAAAGATGACACTTATTTTCAAAAAAGGAAAGAACTTCTCAGAGAACCATGGGGACATGTGAAAAAGATACAGAGCCAACTTCAAGATCCTCCCATGGGCAAAATCAGGAATGATAGTTTTTCATTAAAATCCATTAAATAAGACAGAAATCTCAACTACGTTTTGTTGAGCAACAGGATAGTCACATCACCTCAGAATAACGCCCCCAAACACGTATTAATGATAAAGAGGGGCTTTGAAAAGTATACAAATTAAGTGTTCAAAGTAAACACCATCAGTAACAGGATAGATCAAACTTTCACACCTCTGAATCTAAGAATACAGCCTCAGTTCTAGGCTGTTCCTGCCAAACGTGCCTATATCTTGAAACTAATTCATCTGGCCTCTCTCTCCTGGCGAGTTATGATGCTACACTCTAGCTATTTTATTTCTCTGACACTCAATAAAGGAAATGAAAATATTTACACTTAGAGCTAGCTGTGGTGGCCTGCACTAGCAATCCCTCTAATCCCTGCAATCTCATCACTGGAGAAACTGAGGGAAGAGGATCAAAAGTTCCAGGCTTGTCTGGATTACAGAGTGAGTTCAAGGCCAGCCTTAGCTACATAGCTGCCTCAACAAACTTAGAGATAAAATTCTACATCTTCCTTTTGTCCTTCAAACAGAAAGGCCACCTTGCAAATCAATAGGATACAAATAATCTGATAGGAAAATGAATAAAACGTATACACAATTCACAAAGATAATGAATAGTATCAGTAGCAATTAGAGACAAATGTCATCTGTTACTCATCAATGAAATAAGTGAAAATTAAAAAGACTGCAAGCAACATACTGGCAAATGCTTAGGAAAATAGGCACTCATACATAATTGATAGTAATAGAGCAGTAGTCTTTCAGAAGAACAATTTATCAGATACTATAAAAACAATAAACAGGTATAGGTTTGTCTTCTACATTTTAGTTATAGAATTCCACTCCTTGAAAATATTTCCTCTGGCACAAAGATGCCTTCTCAAGGACCACAGCTGCAGTATTATGCATCAAACACAAGAAACTGGCAAAATGTCAATCAGTAAACATACAGTTAATTTACAGAACAGTCTCACTATAAAATAATGTGCAGTCTTTTTCAAGACTGGGAGATCTCAAATAGCTGATATAGAACACATCTAGGAAATATGTAATGTTAACAGGAAAAACAAGTTAAGAAGCAATATGTGTACTATTATCTCAACTTATGATTCTTAGAAAAGGCCTGTGCATTACATATAATATATCTTACATGTAATATACCCTGTACTTTTTTGCAGTACTGGGGCTTGAACTCAAGTCCTATACCTTGAACCACTCCACCAGCCCTTTTTTGCATCAGGTATTTTTGAGATAGGGTCTCACAGAATTATTTGCCCCAGCCACCTTCAGACCGTGACCCTCCTGATCTCTGCCTCCTGAGTAGCTAGGATTATAGGTGTAAGCCACAGCACCTGACTAACCTATACTTTTTAATCTGGAAAAAAAACTGCAGAGGTAAGAGTACATACCTCTGGATATAGCAGTGGGAAGCAATTTTGAAAGAAAGTGAAGCACTAGTGAAGTAGGGCTTTTTACTCTTGATTGACACTTAGGCTTTGCTTAAATATTTCACAATTAACATAATATTTCCATTATTTAAAAGGAAGTAGGGATCACTGTGGCTGGAACATAAGATATGGCAGGTGGGAAAGGGGCAATTTTTGCCCAAGTGCACATCTCCTGGCTTCTGCTTATGGACAAGGAATTAGTATCTCCCAATACAAAACTACCAACCTGGTAATCTGTCATTCTACCACAGTTTTTCTTCTTTAGCTCTTACCTATTGTTTTTTAAAAAAAATACTTAATGAAAATACACAGAGAAACGCAAAACTCAGAAGCCTCAATCACATAGCCTACAAATATGAGTTAATACCTCACCAAGAAATGTTTTATATGATAACCTTGAGTATAAGAATGAAAGGAGGAATATCCATAATGTTCTAGAATGGGAAATGGATTGCTACAAACAAAGTAGAAGGCAAAGAACACTAAAAAGAAAGAGTGGAGGAAGGAAGAAAGAGGAAGCACTTGTATAAAAGAAAAACATTAAAATCAAAAGGACCTGCTTCAAACTGTATTGTTCCAGAAGCAGCCTGTCATAAAAATTAAAAGCATAGACTGTGTATTAGCCTACTTGGACTCAAGAAACAGTTCTGAACAAAGAAAAAAAAGAGTTCTGACATTACAGATGTATGACTGGGGGAAAATGCCTAATCTTTCTAGGATGCTTCCTCTTGTGTAAAATGAGGATATGAACTGTACCTACTTTAAAGTTTATTTCATAAATAAATGAATTCACATATTTACACCATTTAGAACAATGTCTGGCACATCGCAGATATTAGTACACGTATCTGCTACTGGAGTCTGCCCACATACTTCTGGCATTCACCTCTACACAGCAAGACTGCTCATTGTGGACACACGTGACACTGCTGATGGATGCTTTCTGGCTGCAAGGCCATGCTTGCCTTGCACTGCAAGGACAAATCAGGCTGGGAAGCTGCTCCATAAAGACTCAAATCTTCCTTGCTGTACACTTGGGAAGGCCCACAGACATATTTTATTTTGTCCTGGAGGGTTTCCTAATAGGAGTGAGCTCCAGATATACACAGTGGTAGGTAACTGCAGGAAAATGCCCTTTATTGTCTTCCATCCCCTTCCTTTCTCCCCCATTTTCCTACCAGTGTTTCCCATATCCTTTCCTCAATAAACTATCTGTACTTGAATCTTTTTCCAGGGTTTGCTACTGGGGCAACCCAAACCAAGGCACTAATTTATTACTGCTCCAAAAAGTGAAAGGGACAATTTTCACACACAAAAAATGACCCTGTGATTTAGAGGAAACCATACAATTTAAAGCACACAATATTACTAAAAATATTTAAGATTTTAAAAGACTCTCTTCCATCAAGAACATATATACAAACAGCAACTCACTTTTGACAGAAAGAGGATCATTCTCTTTATCTGAACAGGAAGAACACAGGAAATGATGGATCAATATTCAGACAGATTCTGAGTAGAAAGATCTCTGTATTGATTACTTCTATATATATTTAAGATACAATTAAATTTCATATTCATTTAAATCCTGTTTCACCGTTTTTTGTCTTCTGACTACTCTTTTTTAATTCAAACCACCATTATATTTTCCTCTTCTACTTTTGCTAATGTATACTTTGTATTTTAAGAGGCACCAGAAAGATGGCCCTTAGTGAAAGTTCAAAGTAAATATGAGAGGGCCTTTATCACCGTGGCTCACCCAAATCTCCCCACTCTATCTCAGCAAGAATTATTTTAACTCAGATGAGGAAATGGGAGGAACTGGATCATAGAAATTCCTCCAAATCCCAGGTTAGGATCCCAAAGAAAGCTCGGTGCAGTAGTTAATGCTCTCTGAGAACTACATCATGCCTTTAAAGCAAATATCACCCCATAATTGACACAGGGTGTAGGAAGGTTTTCCTACCTCAGGTTTAAACTGGAATATGTCTATGTAACATTGCTTATGACTTAAGCCCTAACTATCAACAGCATACCTTAACCTGGCATGCTCATCAACAAGTATCTGATTGATTTCCATTATTTAGGGCAACATATAAAGATATCGCATAACAAAATAGGCCTATTTGCTGCTTTTAAGCAATGAATATTTATACAGCTTAAATTTTTTGCCATAAACTAAGAAATCCTGAGTATTAAGTGTAAGATTTGGAATATTTAAAACAGTCTTCAGTGGAATGGCTGACAATATAGAAAATGCTAAACAAATTGCCTTTTTAAAATAACCACCTGAATTGATACTCACCACATCATATCGTAATTATCAGTTTAGAAGACTATCCTCTCACTAGACAGCTACTTCCGAAGGATGGGCTTGCACTATTCATTTGAGTGTGCAATATTAAACAAACTTCCTGGTGTAAGTACCCTCTTTAAAATAAATATGTTTAATAAATGGGTGAAATAAAGGCATCCTTATAAAAATGCATAATTATGAGCCATTGTCAAAAGTTAAGAAAAATACTTCCAATGTATTTGAGGACAAAAAGACTCATAAATGATCTTTTCCACTCTTAAGAAAATGTGGATTTCATTTGCTTGAGTTTAAGAAGAGGAACCTAGGAGGGAGCTGAGTGGTACAGCACTTGCATAGCATGCACAAGACCCTGAGCTCAGTTATCAGAACTGCAAAATAAGAGAATAATTAACATTTTAATAACTCACTCCAAATGTAAGGAAAAACATTAATCGTACTCAAATTCCTCACAAAGTGAAGACACAATTCTTTTATTTGGCAGTACTGGGGTTTGAATTCAAGGCTTCGTGTTTGCTAGACAGGCCAGTTCACAATTATTTACATAAAACTATTCACTTATATTCAACCATTATATTAAATTTTCTGACTTTTTATCAGAACCTTTTCCATAATGGAAACCTCCAAGTATTGTAAAATATATAAACCTTATAGCTCTTCTTTGAACTCTATCAACATCCATATTCTTTTCCTTATCAAGAAATATTAATCACCTATTTACACATAGCAGCATGACTGACTGCTACAAGTCCCGTGAATTATCCTGCACTTTGAACAATCACATTTCTACATTGCTTACCCATAGGTGGAACCTCACTAGTCTACATTAACTGCCACAAAACATATACTTATTTGAAAAGTTTTCCATTATTTGGTTTGGGCCCTAAACAAATTATCTTGACATATTTTACTAGGATTTTCAATTTCAAAGTTATTTACCTCCTCCTTAACAATTAGAAACCACATTAATTGACCCAAAGATATCTGTAAGTATCAACACAAAATAATTACCTGGACCAATTGCTTATCCTTCCTACTGTGTAAGGATATCTCAAAACAAAACTAAAACAAACCAGCTAATAACATGACAACATTTTTCATATAAAAGAACTATGCAAACTTTATGCATTTAAGGTAGTACTAGAATATATTTTTAAAAAGATTACCCACTTTGTGTATAGTGATTTGAAGGGCTCTCTCCCTAAAACTATTTATCCATTAGGATACAGGCCTGAAATTCCACTATCCATTCCACTTATAATAACCAGTATTCTCTTTAAAAATGCAAATATCTTTATGATATACTATTGTATAACTTAATGATAAGGATATATTCTTATAAATGCATTGTTAGGCAATTTCATCGCTGTGCAAACATCATACTTACACAAACCTAGATGACATTATAGCCTTCCACACATGTAGACTATCTAAAATATACTATTGCTTTTGAGCTACAAACCTGTAGAATATGTTACTATGAATTGCATAGGCAATTTCAACACAAAAATTAAGTACTTACACATCTAAACACAGAAAATACACAATACAAATATAGCATAAGAGATTATTTTTTAAATAGTACAGCGGTTCAGAGCACTTAACATGAATGGAGGTTGCAAGGCTTAAAGCTGCTCTGGGTGAGTGAGAGAGTAGTGAGTGAATGTGAAAGCCCACATTCTGACAGACTTTACCAACACTGTATGTTTGGCTATGCTAAATTGACAAAAAAAATCTTTCTTCAATAGTAAATTACCATTAACTTACTGTAATGTTTTTACTTTATAAAGTTTTATATTTTGGGCTGTTTTTTAATGACAGCTGAAAACACACAAATTGTTCAGCTACACAAAAAAAAATTATTTCTTTATATTCTCATCCCATAAAGCTGTTTTCCATTTTTAATGTTTTTGAACTCTTTTGGTTAAAAACTAAGATGAAAGCAAACACATTAGCCTAGCCCACACAGTATAGGGAACATCAATATCACTATTATCCACCTCCACATCTTGTGCCACTGGCAGGACTTCAGGGGCAGTAACAAACATGTAGCTGTCTCCTATGACAACAGTGCCTTCTTCTGGAATCTTGCCTAAGGACCTGCCTGAGGCTCTTCCTGAGGAGGTGCCACTCTTTTCAGAAATATGTCCATGGTCATTTGCTTTATTTACTTCTTTTTCTCATCACAGATTTGCTTGTAAGGAGATGAAGAACCATGAGCATTTGTGATTTATCTCTTCCCTCTGTTGTGGGGAAGAGAGCTTACTGGGATTTGAATGCAGGGTCTCACACTTGCTAGGCAGATTATCACTTGAGACACACTCCCAACACTGTTTACCTTTGGTTATTATTGACATAAGGTATTGTACTTTTGCCCAGTGCTGACAGTGGACTTTAATCCTTCTACCTCTGCCTCACATGTAGCTGAGATTACAGGCATATTCCACTGCTCCCAATTTGTTCTTTGAGATACAGTATTGCTAACTGCCCCCCCAACCCTGTGCTGGTCTCAGACCACAATCCTATGTCTATCTCTCTCCCAAGTATGAGGGGTTATAGGCATGTCCCAGTATGCCCAGCCATAAACATTCTTTATGGTTAAAGAACTCTCAGTGGTGGGGTCCATGGTTTCAAACTTTTTAAGGGCTTTATTGAGATTTGCAAACCTTACCCAGCATAAGCAAAGCCTTGGATTTAAGTTGCAGCATTGCAAAAAAAAAAAGAGGAGAAGGAAAAAGAGGAAGGAGGAAGGAAGAGGAAGAGGAGGAGAGGAGGAGCATGAGGAAAATGACAAGGAGGGAGAAGAAGAAGAGAAGCAGCAGTAGCAACAGCAGGAGGAAGAATCCTACTTCTAAACCCTTCACCATAAATTTCTTGAGAGTTCTTCCTTTCTTACTATGCAGTTTCCTTTGCTCTTGCTGCTTCAGCTATGTGTTCCTGTTCCAGTTCCAACAAATCAGAAACCACCTCTAGCAACTCCTCAATGTCATCCACATCCACCTTAAAGTTGTTTGACATCTCAATTACTGCCCTTGATTTCTGCATCCTCTTCACCTTTGATAAATCCTCTGAAGTCATGGACAAATCTCTTTAGTGTCTACTTCAAGAATCAGATGCCATTCATTCACTTCTTGGGGACATGGTCAAGCCCAAGCAAGGTTCTTGATTCAGATATACATGTAATCCTTGGAGAAATCCATCAGTATCTTCCTCATTTGCAATAGTCTAGACAGAGGTTCTCCTTGGATAGTAGGCATTAAAAATGGTGTAACTCCTTATTCTACTGGTTGGATCAGAGAGGTGGTTTGGAAGGAGAAACATCATTTCGATATTGAGATGAACATCACCAATGAAAGAAGGGTACTTGACAACATTATCAACAACAAACAACATCTTGAAACGCATGCTGTTTTCAAACAGTACTTCCCCATTTCACTGCCATAGTAATTCAGGAGATCATTTTGGAAAAGGGGCTGAATCATCCATGGCCTCTTATTGCTCCTATAAGTCAGTGGCAGTGTGTGCTTACTGATGCACTTGAAAGCCCTGAGATTCTCACTGTGACAGATCACAAAGGGTTTGAATTTATAGTCTACAACATTGCCCCCAAGCAAGACTATTTATTATTCTGTCACTAAAAGCCTTGAAACTTGCCATTGACTTGGCCACTTACAGATCAAAGATCTTTCTTGTATTCACCTCCAGAACTTAGAGTTTTCATCCATATTGAAAAATTTGCTCTGACAAATAATTTTCCTCCACAATCATCTTATCTACTTTCCAAACATTCTTCAACAACCTCACAGACTCATCACTCACTTTTTTACATACGTAATGAATAATGATTCTTGAATCATTCAAACCACCCACAAGTAGCTGTAAATTATACATCACAGTCTTTGGGTCCAGGCTTTTCTCTATATATCACAAGTAAATGTTATGTTTTGACCATGATTCTCATGGTGTGGGGAAGGATACACTTCTGTACCGGGTCATTAGAAGTTTCTCCATATATGATGTAGGCTTTTCTCCAGTTTTTGTCAGTCTCAATTCCTTCAGTGCAGCAGACCACTTAACAGGCTTTCATCACTTTGTTCATATTCTTCAGGATAATAGACTATGTGCAATGAGACATTGACTAATGTGCAATAATCATCACCAATTTTCCACCTTTGTAGTCCTTAGTCATTTTTAATCTCATTTTCAAGCCATTTGATCAATGTGACCCATTACTGTCAACATTAGCAGCAGATTTTGTTGATATAAGATTAAATCAACACAAAAAAATGATGCTACCAAGAGACATGATAAACACAAAATGCATGGAACCACTACTAGCATGGCATACTGTTCTACAGTAAACTGTTTTTAATATAAGTAGAAAGGAAACATTCTAACTAAATAAACTATACTATAGTAAGTGCATAAAGCAGTAACATATTTGTCTGTTGTTATCAATTATGTGATATACATAATCACATGTGCTATACTTTTATAAGACAGGCATAGCAGTAGGCTATAAACATATGTGTTGCACATTATAGGTACTACAATGTCACTAAGCTCCTTTAATCTTCTGGGAAGAAAGATTGTATGTGGTACATTCTTGGTCAAAAGATTATTATGCAGCATATGACTATTTCAATATTATCTGCCATTACTATTACTGTATGTGTTATTAGTGTAAATTATTTTACTGAGTACTTTTCCCATTAGCAAGAAGTACCTACAAATATCACAAAAATGCATGGATTCCTGAAGATGAAGGAAAACTTAAAAGAGAATATGGTGAGCAACAAAAGCATATTTAGCCTCCTTTAACACTTTAGCCAGAGCAATCAGCTTTGTGTGTATGAATCAAAATTATATAATCCGCTATTGTAGTCATTTAAGCAAAGAAATACACACTTAATCCTCTTAGGTCAACCAGATTACTTGGCATAATCCTTGATACCCAGGAAGTCATTCCCTGCCTTTCTATACTCAAGAAACACATATTCATTTATTTTCTCTAAAGCCCAACAGAAAATAACATTTAATCAGGAATAATGGCACTGGTAGCATGGCTCATGAACGTGCCTGGCAAGCATAAAGCCCCGAGTTCAAAACACAAGGCTGTCAAAAAAATTGAAGAAATAATGGAAATCTTCTGGTGCTTTAGAAACAAGGTAGGAATTAAAGACAGTTTTGAAATGGAAAGTTTTATCCATTCCCTCAAATGTGTGTGTGTATATATATATATATGTGTGTGTGTATACATATAAACATATATGTGTATATATATAAATATGTGTGTATATATATATAATTCATCTGTACATAATATTGTACAATGAACAAAAGTCAACTAATTTCCTTCATTTATTTTTAAAACCCTTTATAAACATGGGCAGATTAAAGAGCAAGTTGAAGAAGAAAAAGTATGCTGACAATTGATAAATAAGCCTAGGATTCCCTGGCACCCAATGATAACCTAAGCAAACAAAGCATGCTAGGAGACTGGGAGGCTCCAAGGCTTCTCCACCCTAGGTAAAGCTAACCTGGGTGAAGCTTCTGTAGAAAGGCCACACTCCCAGGCTGCTAGTGAGGCTCATGACCGACCTGGCAGGTGCCTGGATCTTCCTGCCAGCCTCCAGCATTGCTGGCCCACCTAGCTGCCTAAACAGCCCTGCAGAGCCCACATCAGTATTGGACCTCAACCACTCTCTGCCACAGCCCTTCTAGGTCCCCTTACTGACCTCTGACGCTTGTCTGTGGGTTCCCACAATGCAAGTAAGGATAGCAAAGAACAAAGGGAGGAACCCTCGAGGCAGCGGTCAATCTAGGAAGTGAAGCTTATCAGGAGCCCAAACCAGCACTGCTGATGCCCAGTAACCTCTGGGCAGAGTTTACTGCACACCTGGACTTGGCCAAGCAGGCCCATCTCTGAACTGGGACTGTGAGTCCTAAGCTGTGACAACCCTGAGCCCAATATGTATCCTAGCTCTGCTGGTGCCCACTCCCTCCACCTGCCATTCCACTCCTTTGGCTGGCCCTAGTTCAGCTCCTCATAGGGACTTGACAGCCAGGGTATCCCAGGAGAGGGTGAGTCCACCCTGAGGCCTCAGCTCTGCATTAGCCCAACCCAGCACTTCACAGATCCCAATTTACCTCACTCAAGCACCTCCAAGCAACCTACCCAGCCCCAGCTTCCTCTCAATTATGTCTCCCATAATTTTAAAAAATTAACAGAATTGTCCTAACACTCCATGAAAACTTAAAATCCTGTCCCTATCTTTAGTAATTATACTAAAGTCTGTAAGAACCCTAGTTTCCAATTGTACCTTAAAGCAGATCCCTGATTTATTAATGGAAATAGAGACATATTATAATAAAATTCACTGTAAATAAAATTACTGAGTTAGTAGTGCTTCTTACCTGGTCTTTCTTTAAAATAAAGTGAAAACATCCCTGCATGTAAAATCAGGAAAATATGTAAGTTCACAAAAGTGCTACCTTCTACAAAAAGGACTCACTACTATAGAACACTCAAGGGCCACAATGACCACTTGTCTATTAACAGAAGTATGAAATAATGCCTGCTCTATGGCACTCAAAAATATTTATTAATATTTTTAATGTTAATGCTTATCAAACAGGTTTAACCACATCTTCTACTAATGTCCATAGAACTCAGAATAAAAGGTACACTTAAGGAACAACCCTATGGAACTCAGGGAAGGAGGGAAAGGAAAAAAGAATGATAAAGTATCAACAATATTAAGAAACATAACAACTGTGAAGGTAGATACAATACACAGCAAAAGCTACTGAAAAATGAGGGGTGGGAGGGGTAGGGATAAGGGAGAGCACGGGAGGAAGTTGAAGGGACCAAGGTAAAGTAGAAACTCCTTGGAACATCCACTTAAATGTTAATAATGACAGACAGGACTCTAAACTAGGTACAGGGTATGTGTGGGACAGTGCATGAAGGAGATTAAGGTGAGGGTATATACTGGATGGATTTCATATACCTATATGAAATAGAACAAAGAAAGCTCTTGCAATTGTTCTAAGTGGGGCAGGAGGGATATGAGGAGCCAGACAGTTGCAGTGACCTAACCAATGTACAATATAAGCCTATTTGGAATTGTAAAAATTAATTGCCCCTGTATAACAAATATATCCTAATAAAAACACTAAAAAGTACACATAAAGCCAGGAGGGATGGAGCACTCTTGTAATCCCAGGACCTGGGAGCCTGAGGCACTAGGATCCCATGTCCCTGGCCAGCCTGAACTACAGGGAAAATCTCTATTTCAAAGAACAAACAAATCTGGTTCAGGGGCACACACTTCTAATCTCAGCTACCAAGAAGGCAGACATTGGGAGGATCACAGTTCAAGGCCAGTGTGGGCACAATTTTGCTAGACATCATCGCAACCCAGAAAAGTTTTGTTTTCTTGTCTGTGAGAATAACAATATAGTTTACATAACGGGATTTCTGATGATTGAGAAATCATCAAATATGCACGAAATACTCAAGAGTTACACGTGAAAAATACACTGGTTAATTTATCTGTATTTATACTTTTGTCTAGTTAAAGTAAATCAGCTGAACCTTATACTCTTTGACATTACAAAACCCATGATTACTTTGCAAAAATTCTTACCCTTCTAATGTCAGCTTTACTAAGTTCAATCAAGGAGTCAGGATAATTAATGCTCTCCTGAAAGGAATCACTTCTGTTTACCTCCTCTGACCAAAAGATGCTGCTTTCCACGGCAATGTCTTCTACAGCATTGTGCACAAGCACCTTTGAGAATGCAAGCACAGCAAGCTAGAAGACAGGCTCCAAGTTTTCTGCCTGCAGTGAAGGCCCTGGGTGAAGCACTCCCAGGTAGGTTGCACTCCCAGGCTGCTAGTGAGGCTCATGGACGACCCAGCAGGTGCTTATTCTTTCTCACCAGCATCTGTAGCACTGCTCAGGCCCAACTCAATGCCTCAATGCAGGGCCTGCTCCAGTATCAGGTCCCCAACCACTTGCTGCCCCAGTCTTTTCCAGACCCCTACTGACCTTGATCCTGGTTCACATGTCCATGGGATGCAAGTGAGGTTGGCAAAAGATGATGGGAGGAGTAGCCACAACAGGAGGCAGCCTAGGAATCCAAACCTTGCAGAGGTCAAGCCAAGGTAGCTGATAAGCAAAGCAGAAGTGCTAGGAAAAGGTACTGCCCATGTGGACTGAGCCAGGCAGGATCTCATCCCCTCACCTGGGTGAGTGCCAAGTGGCTGTAACCTCTCTTCTATCTCCAGGAACCCAGAGTCCTGAGAGATGGAGGCTCCCAGAGTTCTGACTGACCCCCCTCCCTCCTCTAGCTATTCTTGCCTACACCCCTGGTTCAGCTCCTGGTGAGGACCTCTGACAGCCAAAGAAGTGAAGAGGTGTGCCCATTCTGAGACAAACAGTTTGCATTTCAGCAACCCAGAACCTTAGAGGTCAGGGAGAGGGAGCCTGAATTATGTCATTCAAACCCCACCAAGGAACCTGCCAAGCCATACCCACCCCTCCTACCCCTATAATTATGTCTCCCATAATTTTCCCGAATTAAATAATTAGATTTCCTAACCTACCATGAAATTTTAAAAATCTATCCCCAGTTTTACTATGAAAAATTGTATGCTAATATCTATTAGAACCCTAGTTTCCCAATGTACCTTAATGCAGATTGCTGGTTAATGAAAACAGTAAAGATTATAATTGAACTCAGTTTAAATAAAATTACTGAGTGAATAGTGCTTATTTCCTAGTCTTTTACATAAAACAAAAATGTCCTTGCCAGGAAAAAAAACAAATTCACAACTGTTTCCTTCTACAGAAAGGATTCACTACTGTAATGTTCTCCATGCCATAATGACCACTTCTCTATTAACAGAAGCTTGAAATAATGCCTTCTGTATGGCACTCAATAAATACTTTTTAAATGAATTCCTTGTTTCTTAAATAAGTTTAGCCATATCTTCTACTAATGTCCACAGAACTCAGAACAAATAGTTCACTTAAAGCAAGGTGTGATGGATCACACCTTTAATCCCAGCACTTGAGAGGCTAAGGCTCAAGGATCCCAAGTCCAGGCCAGCCTGAGCTTCAGGGCAAAACTACCACAAAAAACAAGTCCAGTCCAGGGGTCACACTTTTAGTATTAGCTGCCCAGAAGACACATCACAATTCAAGGCCATCTTTGCCAAAAACTCTGCTACACATCATCTCAACTAACAAAAGTTAGACATCCTAGCAGGCACCTATCATCACAGCTACCCAGGAAGCACAAGTTTACATAAGAAAGATTGCAGACCATACCTGCACAGACAAAATGTGAGAAAACCTATCATAAAAATGATAAAGCAAAAATGAATGGATGAATAAGCAAATAAATACACAAATATGAAAAATAAAAAGGTAGATACATAGCTCAAATGATAAACATGATTGCCTCGCAAGTGCTAGACCCAGATTTCAATCCTCAGTACCCATCTCCCTACAAAACCAACACATAAACATTCTTCAACTTTATACAATATTGTACAGAAAAAAAAGATCAACTGATTTTCTTCATTTTAAAAAAAACTCTTTATAAACATGAGCAGATTAAAGAGCAAGCCAAAGGGGGAAAAAAGCCCATGACTTGTTAGCATAGGATAAACTGCACACACAAAAAGTGTTATTCAACAAAAACAACTAAATGAGAACAATCACAACATACCTCTCCACATAAACACAGAATGTTAATGGCCTCAACTCTTCCATCAAAAGACATTGACTGGAAAACTACATTAAAAAGGAAGATCCTACAATTTATTGTTTACAAGAATCCCACCTATAGACTGAAACAAACATTGGCTTGGGTTGAAAAAGATTTACTAAGGTAATGGCCCATTCAAACAGGCAGGAGTAGCTACTCTTATAAAAAATAAAGTAGACTTCAAGCTTAAATTAGTCAAAAGACTAATTTAAAATCACAAAGATCACTTCATACTAATAAAAGAGCAACACATCAAGTTTAAATAGCAATTGTTTACTTAAATGCAGCCAAAATCAGTGTACCCAACTTCATTTAACACACATGACTATACTTACAATCACAAACACCCAACACAGTAATAGTGGAAGACTTCAGTACTCTTCTATCATCAATATGTAGGTCATTAAGACAAAAGGCAATAAAGTAACTTTAGAATTG
The DNA here is from genome assembly GCF_047511655.1 of Castor canadensis. NCBI lineage: Eukaryota > Metazoa > Chordata > Mammalia > Rodentia > Castoridae > Castor > Castor canadensis. Next base: position 64,044,415 of record NC_133393.1, on the reverse strand, counting down.
ATTGACACCATAGATAAAATGGACCTGACAGAAGTGTACAGAGTATTCAATTCTGCAACAGCACAATATACATTCTTCTTAACAACCCATGGAACTTTCTCCAAAATAGATCATATTTTAGGTCACAAAGCAAATCTTAATAAATAAAAATTTAAATAACTGTCTGACCACAACAAAATAACTTGAACTCAAAAAAATGACTTGAGCTTAACAACAACAAAAAAACCCCAGAAGAATATATTCAACCACCTAGAGACTAAACAACACATTGATCCATGAGCAGTGGGTCATTGAAGAAATTGATCCAGGAAATCAAAATGTTCCTGCAATTTAATGAAAATGAAAGCACAATCTACCAGAGCCTATGGGACACAGCAAACTCAGTGCTAAAGGAAAAAGTTCATAGTCAAGAATGCATATATTAAAAACATAGAAAGAGCTCAAGTGACATAATGCTGCATCTCAAATTTCTAGAAAAACAACAAACTAAACCCAAAACTAGAAAGAGAGGATTAATAACAATAAGAGCCAAAATTAATGAAATAGAGAACAAAAAATAATTGCCAAAAGAAAAACCTAGTTGTTTGTCAAGATAAATAACATTGATAAACCCCTAGCAAATATGACTAAAACGAGGAGGGAAAAGACCCAAATTAATAAAATTAGAAATGAAGAAGGGGAAATTACAACAAACACCAAGAAAATCCAGTGAATTGTTATGGAGTATTTTGAAAACCTATACTCAAATAAATTGGAAAATACAGAACTGGTCAAATTTATAGATGCATATAATCAGCCAAAATTGAACCAAGAGGACACAAATCACCTAACTATATCATAACAAGCAATGAAATTGAAGCAGCAATAGAGTCTCCCAAAAAGGAAAAATCCAGGATCTTATGGATTCACTGCTGAATCTACCAGAACTTTAAAGTAGTAATACTAACACTCTTCAATCTTTTCCATGAAACAGAAAGGGAAGGAATGCTGTCAACAGCATTCTATGAAGCTACTATTACCCCCATCCCAAAACTGGACAAAGGCACAAGAAGAAAAGAACTATAGGCCAATCTCTTTATGAAATTAGATGCAGAATTCCTCATCTGAATTCTATAACATATCAAAAGCTCATACATAATCATGACCAAGTCAGTTTCATCCCAGGGATACAGGGATGCTTCAACATATACAGATCACTAAATGTGTACAGCATATTAACAGAAACAAAGACAAACACATGATCTAGATAAATACAGAAAAAACACTTCAACAACTTCAACATTCTTTCATGACCAAACTCTTGAAGAAACTAGGAACAAAAGGAAAGTACATCAATATAATAAAGGCTATATATAACAAGCCTACAGTCAACATCATACTAAATGGAGGAAAAATTCAAACCATTTCTTCTAAAGTCAGGAACAAGACAAGGGTTCCACTCTCTCCATTCTTACTCAATGTAGTCTTGGAATTTCTAGCTAAAGCAGTAAGACAGGAAGAAGGAATAAAAGGAATTCAAATACAAAAGGAAGAATGAAACTATTTCTATTTGCAGATGACATGATTTTATAGCTAAAAGACTCAGAAAACTCCACCAAAAAAACCCACCTTCAGCAAAACAGAAGGATACAAAATCAATTCACAAAAATCAGTAGCCTTTGTGTAAACCAACAAAGAGCAGACTGAGAAAGAATACAGGAAAACAATCTCGTTTATGATAGCCTCCAAGATAATAAAATACCTAGGAATAAACTTAACAAAGGAAGTGAAATGAAAACTATAAACCATTGAAGAAAAAAATCAAAGAAGACTACAAAAAATGGAAAGATCTCCTATGCTCATGGACTGGCAGAATCAATGTTGTGAAAATGGCTATATTACCAAAACAATCTACATGTTCAATGCAATCCTCAACAAAATTTCAATGACATACATCACAGAGATTGAAAAATCACCCTGAAGTTCATTTGGGAACACAAAAGACGTTTAACAGCCAATGCCAGAGATCACAATACCCAGCTTAAAATGACTTCAGAGCCATAGCAATAAAAGCTGCGTGGTACTGGCAAAAAAAAAAAAAGACATGAAGAAAAATGAAACATAATACCCAGATTGAATCTACCTAGCTATGCCCATCTGATTTTTGTCAAAGTCACCCAAAACATTCAATGGAGAAAAGACAGCCTTTCAACAAATGTTGCTGAGAAATGTGGATACCTGCCTGCAGAAACTGAACTAGAAGTCTTTCGCCCTGTTTAAGCATCAACTCAATGTGGGTACCAGGGATGAACCAGTTGAAGTTATAATACATGTATGCATGGAAATTTTGCAACGAAACTCCCTGTATAGTTATCTTAAACAAACAAAATCTGTCTTTTTTCAAAAAAGAAGAACAGAAAGGTAAAATAGGGCCTGTCTGCAGGTTGGCACCAATAGAATGGGGGAAATATGAGGAATGGGTACAGGAGGTGAATATAGTGGAAATATTATGTACTCATGTATGAACATGGAAAAATGAAGCCTGTTGAAACTATTCCAGGATTGGTGGGGGAAAGGGGATGAAGGAGGATGATGATGGAGGGGGTGAATTCAACTGTGATATATGTCCGAACTTTTATAAATGTCACAATGTGCCCCCACTACAATAAGAAAAAAGAAAGCTACAAAAAATTTTGCACATCCTTTTACTCACAAATGCATTTTAGATGATAAATTATGTAGTTACCCTAACCTTCACATAAAATTTGTCTTATCTAGAAAAAACAGGCCTTTTCTTCTTCCTTGGCATGAGGAAATAAACCAGACTGTAGTGAGAGGGATAATGGAAAACGCACCTCAGCAGAAAAATACTTCAGGCAGCCTCTTAGAACTGTCAGTAGCCTCTATCTGACAGCCAGCAAGAGAATAGGACTTTGGCTCCACAATCTTATAGAAATGAATTTTGCAAAAACATGAAAGAAAGAGAAGGAAAGGAAAGAGATGTAAGGAGTGAGGAAGGGGAGAAAGAACAAAGTAAAGAAGGTTGAAGAGGTAAATTATCTTAGATACTAACAATTATATTACCTTTTCATCACTGTGACACAACACATGAGAAAGTCACTTTAATGGAGGAAAGGTTGATTTGGGCTCAAGATCTCTGAGGTTTCAGTCCATGGTCACCTGGATCTATGTTTCGGGCCCTTGGTTAGGCAGAACACCGTAACAGAAGAGTATGACCGAGGAAAGCTGCTTACTTCATGGCAACCAGGAAGGAGACAGACAGACAGACACACACACACACACACATGCATGCACACAGAGTGGAGAGAGAAGAGAAAGAGACAGAGACAGAGACAGAAACAGAAAGACAGAGAGAAAGATGTGTAGTGAGCATAAGATACACCTTTCAAGAGCTTGCTTCAGGCACCTGGCTCCTCCAACTAAACACCACATCTCCTAATTGTTCAACGACCAATTCATCAATGAATTAATTCATTGCTGAAATTAGAGCCTTCATGATCCAATTACCTCTCAAGGTCCCAACTTGGAGCACTACTGCATTGAGGACAGCCTGTAGCCCATGAGCCTTTGAGGGATACATCTATACAAACCACAACAATAATATATGTATTCAAACAAAAAGAGAAAGGGAAATTGCCACTTTACAACAAACTTCAAGTGGTTCTAGTGTCTTTGAGTGAAAAGTTGCTGAGAAAAAAAAGTGGATTGTCACGCTGTCATTGTGTCACTCCACAAACTACATAAAAGCCTATTCAGTGGAAACTTCTGGCAATACAACCTTAACCAAATAATCAGAATTCCACTAACAATGAAACAAATTTACACCATGTGAGCATGAGTCATGTTCTAAAAGAAACACGTATCATTTATGTCAGGGTTTCTATCATTTACCCAGAATCTAGTCATAAGGAAACAATCAGGCAGTTCTGCAAAACAATAGGCTTGAATGGTTCAAAACCTCTCAATGTCATAAAAAACAAGTCAAGTGAAAAGGAAAAGTAAATCATTTCTAGAGCAAAGGAAATGACATGGACAAACCATAACTAAAAGCAGTATGTGATCATGGATTGAATGCTGGATCAATCAAAAAGAAAAGCTACTAAATATATCTGGGGCTTCCTCAGCCTTGGCGGCCCTGGGGCCAGTCCTCAAAACTCATAGGCTTAAAACTCTAGACCCTGAGAACCAGACACTTGGCTCCAAGCTTTTGAAAAGAGAGACTCACTTCTGGATCTCAGGTCGGAGAAGCTTTGGGCCTTCAGAATCAGCAGCCCTGCACCCAATAACTAGCAATGCAGCCGAGGAGCTAAGGGTGTCAGGACCCTCGGCGGCTCTCTGGACCGCTTTCCACCCAGTCTCGCTTCCTCACCCCTTTGTAGACTCCAGTCTTACTTCCACTGTCTTTCCCCTTCTCATACTTCCACAGTTCTTCAGTCTCTGGTCCAGCAACGTTCTTAAACTCTTCAGCTGCTTATTTGCCATGTGCATCTGGCTTACATCCTGGAGTCCTGAGGTCTTATATCCTTGGGAGTCACTCTCCAGCCACCTTCTAGCTGCTGCCTGATGCCCAGGGCTTCAAACCAGGGTTTGGTCTCCTCTCAGTGTGATTAAGATACCAGATTTGAAACCAAAGCATCTTAGTGTTACAAGTTAAAACTGTTCTATTGGTGATAAAAAGACTACAAGACCCAAAAACCATTCTGAAATGATTCTTACATAGCCTAATATCACAACATAACAGAGCTACAAATGGAAACCAAACCTGCAGAATAGCCTGCTTATATAGCTGTGCTCAGATTGTAATTCCACCAATCACAGCCACAGCTTCTATTTCTACCAGTCACAAGCCTTGTATTTCACCAATCACAAACCTTGCTTATGAACCAATCACAAGTCTTTCATTGCACCAATCACAGGCTTTTTGCTGAGTCACTGAGGTGCTACCCCACCCATCCTGAGTGAGAATAGCTTCAGGGTCATGTAGAGTTCACAGAAGTAAGGCTTTTTGCATAACCCTTTCCAAACTCTTATGCCTACTCAATGTGAAAGGTTTTCTGGAGAGGAGAAAGGAAAATAAAAGCAATGAATAAATATTTGAAGTTTCAAGGATAGTTTCTTTTAGGGTTAGTTCGAATTTTTGTCATTTAAAATTATTGTAGAAGGTTTAATGATTTGAAAAAAATCAGATGTCTGCTTTCTTTATTAACCTTTACATGGGGGTTGGTTATTCTTTTGAAATCATTCTGTCCATCTGAGACAAAAAAAGCTTCATAAAAATTAGTATCTGAATCATGCAAAAATTTTATGTAATTATACTTAACTTTCAAACACATGTTAACAGATGTAACAATGTACAAAATGATTTATTATGTGGACAGAATCTACAGTCATGTAATTAAATGGTTTTTTACAAACTGCAGAGAATGACTTAGGAGCCTATGTGGAATTGAGAATATTTTAAAACATCATCACCCCTTGGTACATTTTTAGATTTAAATATGAGAGGTCTTAAAGTAAACTCTATTGAATGTTCTAGAAGTAAACGCTATCAAATGTTCTAGAAATGATCAGATAAGAATGAAAATCTTTGTGACCAGAATGAGTTAATTCCAATTACAACTATGAAAATAAGGAAATGAAAAATATGTTAAAATTTGGTTATTCAGTACCACCTGATTATAGTGAGTGAGGAGAAGAAAACAATAATCATAGTTCAAAGAAATGATTTTACTGCAAGAAGAGAATTATGGCTGACATATTAGGGGTATTATGAAAAACAATATTGGTCCAATTGTAGTTTGTACATAATTCCACCAACTTATTTCTTTCATCGTAAGATTTGCATTCTTCAAAACTGTAGTTTTACAGAATGATGAAGTCCTTTCATTATTCATCTTTGCCAAATGTTCTTGGTGACAAAAACCCAATTAGTCATAGTTATGGTGATGACCATGACTGTTCTAAAGAAGACATTCTTAGAAAGCATGCCATTTTCTTTACTTCAAAGCCTTACAAATGTGACTTTCCAGCCTCCAAGGCTTTGAAGGTAAATTATTATTCTTCTTTGGAGAAGTGATGCATTAGTAGGAATGGAATGGTAGCCATGGTTATTGGTAGAAATGGACTAAAGTCAGAATTTTAAATTCAATTTTGCAATGATTATTTCTTTGCTTGAAAAGTATGAATTCACTAGTAATTCACTCATTTAATCACATTCTACATTTCTAGGCTCTTCCCTGTGTGATTAGAAGGAGAAATTCCAATGAAGACAAAATCTGGACCAGTGCTGAGTGTGCTAATGAGTTAATGTGTTAGAGACAGAAACTTAATCATGTCGTTCAATCCACTTTCATCAAAACCTATAGAAATCTGTATGGCATGGCCCTATTAGTATGTTTATAAGGAATATTTATTTCTGTCTTTTAAAAAGATCTCTTTATTTTGTTTAGTCATCTTTGGAAATGGTAATTTCCATTTGGTATACAGTCACAGTACAGTCACTGAACTTTAGAAATTAGGATACTATAGAGTTTATTCAAGAAAAGGATTCTTTTGTATTCCAATCTGTTTTTAGTTTGAAGATGCCTAAGGCACAATCCTGTCTTAGGATAATGTTACCAACTCCATAAGATAAAATTCAGAAAGTTACAAAGGAAAGTAATTTTATTGAGGCAGTTATTAAAATGTTTTGATAACATACTCATAACAATATACGTGCTTATTTGCTAATATATTACTATAGTAACAAAATCTAACAACCAATATAATATCTGTATAAATTCAAAATAGTAATGAGAAAAATCGTACCTCTATATACATGCAACAAAAATATTTAAATAGGAAAATGTCTATGATTTCCAAAGTGAACCAAGTCATAGGTAAACAAAGGTAGAACCACTACTAATATATATTTTTGGCTCACATTCATGACAGAAGGAAATTAACATTTTAATTAAGGATTAATTTAAACAAATATGAAGTGTTTTCTATCCAAGCCCGTGGAATCCTGGAAATCAATTCCTAGGTCTTAGGGGATCCTTGGACTTAGGTGAAGAACTGTTTATCTGTATAAACTTCCCTTTATCTTGGTAAGGATACTGAGCTCCTTCCAGGAGTTAATATGGTTCACAGTGCTCGGTAGTGAGAGACTTGGGGCTAGAAACCTGGGCCTCCAGGTTGCTTCTCTCATGCTCCTTCTGTAACACCTAAGGTGTTCACATAAACCTCAGCATGAACTGTTTAGAGTTTTACATAATTCTAGTATAAATTATGTGGTTATTTTAAAAATAATATGTAAAAGCCAAATATTTTTCAAATGATTGTAGGATTTTTTTGTAGGTAAACTTTGGGGGAAAACAGTTTACAGTAGTCATTTTCTTCCTTAGCACTTGTGATGGAAAAGCCAAAGAGTTGCTTCTAGTCAGAGTGAAAACTAGCAACATAAGCACTTTTCAGAACTGAGGTTTCCTGTTTCTGTTTTTCATAATTTGTTAGTCTTTCTGCATATGACTCTGCATCTCAGTTTTCACAATAATGAGGATTATAAAATGTCAGTGCAGTGACTTCCACCTATAATCCCAGCACCTTAAGAGGTAGAAATAGGTAGATCATAGTTGGCAGCCAGCCTGAAGGGGGGAAGGTAGTGAGACTCTGTCTCAAAGAACAAACATGCCTTGCAATCCCAGCTATGCAGGAGGCATACTTACAGGATTACAGCTCAAGGCCATCCTGGGCAAAATGCATAAGATTCTATCTGAAAAATGAAGCAAAGAGGGCTTGAGTCATAGCTCAAGAGGTAGAGTACTCACCTAGTAAACACAAGACCCTGTGTTCAAAACCCTAGTACTGCCAGAAAAACAAATATGGCGAGGACATTCATCAAAGAGATGGTTGCTATCAAGTACAATTAATCAAAGCTACACATGGTGATACAAGACCGTAATCCCAGAATTTGGGAGACTGGGACATGACTTGAATCCAGTCTAGACTACATAGTAAGACCTGTCTCAAAATAAGTAAATAAATAACCATTAATCAATATACCTTTGCTAAATGAGATAACTAATCACAAAAAGATTACCTCACATTCCTTCTCTGGGCAGAAGCCATGGGGACTAAGAGTGAAATCCAACATAATCCTATGTCATGTTTCATACTGCATCATAATACAGGTTGGTTAGTGAAGACAAAATAGGTATTGACAGCTTTTTAAAATTTCTGGAATCAATCAGCAATTTACAGTCATTGCTAAAAGACTAAGGAAATAGAAAACCTATGAGACAGCACAATGAGATGATCTACCAAAGAGCATGTCAACTTGCTCCTATTTAGAAGGTGAGCATTTCTTGGGATATTATTTAAATGTTTAATTAATGTTAAGTTTTTAGGTCAACGGAGGGAGATTGCTCACCACAATCATATGGTGTATGTGGTCATATAGTATGAAAAACATCCGATGAATGTTAGAGATGGCATTTCAGATTACTCCCTTGGTGCAATGTACTTGGTACTACATACATTATTTTAATGTTTCAAAATAATTACTTGAACTGGGTAATAGTATTACAATTTTCAGATTAGGATACTAATGCATGGAAAGGGAGTAGTAATTGGCAGAACCGGGATTCAAAGCAAGTTGATCTACTTTAAATTCCCATTATATTAGAAGGAAACAAGGAAATGGGGGAAAGAAAGAAGACAAAAATGTGAAAGAAGGAATATCAATAAAGACTCATATCCATCATTAAACACCCTAAACAAGTTACATTGTAACACTATGCTCTACCTCACCAATTTCTGCAGTTCAGGAGCAAAAGAAATGAGTAACTTATGGAAAATGAGAGGGAAGAGTAGAGAAGAATAAAGACCTTAGGCAGGTATCAGCCAATTCTCATTAGTGATTCAGAGATAAATCTTGTGTTTATTTTTTATTCCATATATGTAGTTCTTCACCTGATTTATGTGAAATTGGTGTTAGGCCATATTTAATTTGAAGAATTTTATATGTTCAAGTATTAACTAAACTTTTAACATGTTTTTTAAAGAAAGTTGCACAATTGAAATTTGTAGGACCTATCATTTCAGCTGTATAAATACAAGCATAACTGTACAGAGCAGATTATGAGAAGCCTATGAGAAATGGACATAAGCAAGGCGAGATGCAGCTCAGCTGCTTTTCCTAAAATGTTTATCTGTAGGCTGAGATTGCCACAGCACCAGCCACAGAAAAGGAAAATGCAGCACAGCTGCTTTTCCTAAATTGTTGATGTTCAGAGAAGCAGGAACACAGGTTTCTTCCGTTACAATGTCATGCAACACCCTGAGAACTGCATCTCCACCCTGTTTACCACTGGACTTGCTGAAAGAGGATGGGAGGCTTTTGCTTTTTGCTTTGGGCTTTTTGCTTGAGGCTTTTGGCTTTTGACTTTTTGATGTGGGGAGGCTTTGGAAGGCAAAAGGATTGCTGAAGGGAAATGAATTGCTGATGGGAAAGTGCTGGAGGGAGACTGCTGAAGGGAAAAGAATTGCTAAAGGGGAATTGCTAAAGAAGGGTTGATAGAAAGTCTGCACTGAGAACTTTATACACAGTCTTTAGAAAAGCTAAAGAAACACTACAGGGAACATGAGACAGTGCAAGTCTGAGCACCAAGGCTTTAAGAAAGCTAAAGAGAGAACATGGGACAATGCAAGTCTGGGGGTGAAGACTTTAAGAGAGATTATGCTACAAAAAGCTAAGAGAAAACATGGGACAGTGAGTCTAAGGAAAGAGTCTTTAGAGAACCAAAAAGAAGACTTTTAAAAGCAATGGTTTAAAGAAAGGCTTTAGAAGCAAGGTTTTAAAGAAGTCTAAAGGAGTATGGCCTTAAAGAAGAAAGATAGAGAAAAGAAGCAGAGCAAATGAAGAGGCAATGAGGGTTGTGCGTCTCCACCCAAGCACCCAACACACATGGCCCCAACTTTCTGCCTGTCTATCCTGTGTCTTTTCAGCATCTCCCTTACCACCCAGTTAGGCCCAGGTAGATTCAGTAATAACAAGGGAGGGAAAAAAGCTCACTCCACTTAACATGGCTTTTAATTTATTGATAGGTGTTTGTATGAAATGCAATTCAGTGAATCCAATAGGGCAATTATTGTCTTTAAGAGAATAATTTATTTAAAAAGTACTCAAACATGCACCATCTCTATTCTTAAACTGTACATTTTCTGCCTAACATCTTTTGACCCAATAAACAAATGTCTGAGTCACTCCAAGTTGATAAACACTTCTTATTTAAGTTGGAAACATGTTTATGACGAGTAGTATATTTTTATATTAAGATCAATTTTTTGATTCTCTTGGGAGGCTGGATAAGAGGGGGAAAAGAATAATGAGTGCCCTTCATTTGGCAATAATACATTTTCAATTTCTCTAAACTTCCTGTTTTGGTACTTTTGAACAACACATGAACCACATGAGAGAATTTTGGCTCACGTGAGTCAATGCCAAGATTTTAAAATACAGTCTTTTAGGTCTTAATGTGGCCAAAAATGTCATCATGGTCAGGACTTAGAAATCAATGCTTCTAGGTCAGTTGCCAAATCATAAAATGCAATGTATTTGACAGAGAGAATAATTTGGCTGTCTCTGTGAGGGTCCCAAGTATGTTTGACAGAGGTATTCAAGGCAAATGAAGAGCTTATTAACTTTTTCGTAATCTGAAGAAAATGAGATCTATACAGTTAAGGATGCTTTAATACTTAAAAACTCTGCAAGACCAAAGTTTAGTGTTTGGATTTCTCAGTTGGTCAGTCACTTCTTTTTGCCTCTAGCACAGAAGTTATCAACTGTTTTCTTTACTTATGAAACACGGTTTCTGTTATTTTTATTTTGTTATTTTGGTTTTTTTTGTTTGTTTGTGGTACTGGAGATTGAACTCCAGGCCTCACACATTCTAGGCCGAGCACTCTGCCACTGAGCTACATTCACAACTCTTGGAATGTAGATTTTGATTATGAACTGGGAGCATTTCGATTCAGTGGACACTAGTCACCTCCACAACACCAGTATGATATCATAATTTAAGTCAATCATTAGTTATCCCTTTCTCCTTGCTGAAGATTAGTTTTGTTGTCATAATATGAAGGAAATAAAAATTAATAAGATAGACATTCTGTCCTCAAGGATTCACACTCTGCTACAGAAATAAATGTATAATCCATATGAATCATAGCATTGGGGAAAGCAGCAGGTTAGATGTGGGTGCTATGTCTACAGGGTAAGAACTTCATATTAAGCAGGTGTGGGAAGATCAGGAAAGGCCTTCCAGCTAACATGAATCAAGGTCAAAATTCCAAGAAATGAGCCATAAGTGCACATTTTCATACTCAAGCATTGAGTACCATGTTTCCTCTTGGCCTCACTAAAATGATATAGAATCAAATGTGTTTTCAAACTGAAGCCACCCATTAACAACTACACAAACTATCTTGTTCAAGCAAGAAACGTAGGGACATCTGAAGAACAAAAAAACATAGGAGGATTAAAATTTGCCTACTTAAAAAGGCTCTTAGGAGTTCTTCTACACTACTTCATATTTTTGTGCTTATTCTTTTTTCCTTAGCTTTTTAAGTATGTGGTCTTTATACACACCAGGACTTTCACCAGGGGATGTGGAATGGAATGTTGGACCAGTGCTGTGGCCTGCTTTGTCAAGGGCTGTCATGGAGTTCCATCTGCCTTTGGAACTAAGTTATCTTTGAGATCAATTACCTATCCCTTTTATTTTGCACATGATGAAAATAAGACCAAAAGGCATTAAGTAACTTCTCTACATACACATAACAACAAGATGCAACTGACATCAAGCGCATTGGATTTTACACTATGCCATTCTATTGCTTAGCTATCGTCATCTGCAAATAGGACAGTTGTGACTCCACTTATATATAGACAAATATCACTGGATAATTATTTCTCGTTTAACCAAGTATATGGCAACATTTGTAAAAACTCACTTATCTTGGAGACTATAAAATCTCAGTAACTGAACAACATCAAATCTGAGCAAGCCAAAAACTATTGTTCACTTAGGGTTCTACATTCAATAAAGAACTATTACTTCCAGTCACTTTTCACAGTAGATTATCCACATTTTTCTCTTTTGTCCCACTCAACAATATCAGTATTAACAAAGGGTAAATACAATAGAAGCCTCTAAAAACTCTGCAGCTCACCAGCCATGTGTTATTGGGCAAATACTATAAACTTTTTCCCCAAAGAATTTTTATTGTATGTATTTATTTTTTATTATAATTTTTTCATTACGATTTATTCATTAAATGGGGGGATTTGTAGTGATGATTCCAGTTAGTCTTATATTGTACATTATTTACATTGCCCCATGATCTCTCTCTCTCAGCCCCTCCACGCCCCACTTAGGGCAACTGCAAGAGGTTTTTTACTTCTGTTTCATACAGGTATATGAAGTCCATGAACCACATACCGTCACCTTAATCTACTTCCTTCATCCTCCCCCTCCTATTAGTAGCCACCCCCCCCACACACATACACACAGGCTATGCCTATTTTATTGTCCTGGTTTTCATTATTGGTATTTCAAAGGGGTGTCCCAATGTATGCCCACCGTGAGTGTGCTTTACTTTGGTCTGTTCAAGCCCTTCAAATGCTGTCTCTTACCCCTGTATCACCCACCCATTTTTCAACCACTTTAAGTACACATCTTTATATCCTCTACCTTCACATCTTATGTTATGTGATATTACTGATGCTCTATCATTCTCTTTTCCTTTCTCTCTTTCTCCAAGTTCCATAGAGTAGTTCCACTGAAAAGTTTTGTGTCCTCAGCTGGGAGATGCAATTTATGACTTCCCTTTAAATAGAATCTCTCTTCTGACTGTATAATCAAAGAAAAATCAGTAACTTGAAGAGATATCTATATTCCCATATGCATTGCAGCACTATGCACAATAGCCGTGATATAGAAACAAAGTGAGTCTTTCAATGGATGAATGGATTAAAATTTGTGTACACATACAATGGAATGTTGTTCTATCTTTCAAAAAAAGAGATCCTGCTGCTTGTGACATGGATGAACCTAGAGGACATTATACTAAATGAAATAAACCAGACATAAGGAGAAAAGTACTCCATGATCACAAATATATGTGGAATATAGAAAGGTTGAACTTGTAGAAACAAGAGTTGACAAAGGCTCAAAGGAGGGTAAAATGAATAAATGCTGGGCAAAAGGAAAAATACTGCAATTATAAAAGGTGAACAATTCTAGAGATTTAGTGTACATCATATGACTACAGTTAGGAAACTGCACTTGTAGCAGAAATCTACTAACGGAGACTTCAGGAGGTCTCTCACAGAAAATGAAAGGTAAGGAGAGAAGGATATATTAATTTGCTTGACTGTACTTATCATTTCACACAGGCATATTCTCTTTGCACTCACTCATACCAGCTATCCTCACTGAAAGCCTATTTTAATTATATTCCAAGGAAAATCCTCTGTCAAAAACAGGTAAGAACAGAAGAAAGCTTCAACTATTCTTGTACAAAAATGGAATGAATATGATGAAAAAAGTTTGGATTTGGCAAAGTCAGGATATTTTATCTAGAGGTTAGACTAATGTGAGGATTTCTCCATTCCCAACCCAATTTTACACCAGTAGTGAAAAGACTGGATGAAATGAATGACAATGTTATCACCTAAATTAAGGACAATTTAAGCACAAAGCAGATTAGTCAATGAGGTTTTGGTGAACAGACAGCAGGATATTTAAATAAAAAAGAAAGGTTCTGGAGGATCCCAGACAAAATCAATAATAAGCATCACAAAAGAGAGAAGACCTAAGACAGGAAGGACTTGACATAGAGCATAGAAAGGGTTTTTCCAATAATCAAACCCAGTCATTCTGTAGGTGTGGTTCTCAAGCCAGGAGCATCTGCATCACCTGGGAACTTGTTAAAAAGATGAGTTCTCAAGTCTGAGAATGTGAATCAATGGTAGGGTGCTTGTCTAGCTTACACACAGCCTAGCACCGTAACATGTATATATATAATGCATGCATATACATATTGATATGTGTATATATATAGATATGTATTTATACATAGAAATACATTTATAGATGTATATAATGTATATACATATACACATATGTATAGACCCGATCCTGCTAAATCACAAACCCTGAGGGTTATGACCAGCAATCTGATACACTAAAACTTGAGAGCCCCTGTTCTAGATCAAAGGTGTATTATGTTTGAGAATCAACACTAGGTGGAATCTGTAGCTGATTCTCTACAAATGATATTTTTCTTTATGACTTCCACATGAACAGCTGACTGGCTGTCAGCAAAACCACTGGGTTATGTTACTCCTCTTTTCCATTTCTGAGTTTCAAAATGCATCTGTATGTATATATATTCTATTATATTTATAAGTACCACAAAGTAATAATACACAATTGGTGATGACTGAACATGTGAAAATACTTTTATTTGATACTTTCAATTGGCACAGGAATGATTCTGTTTAAACTTAAAAAGGAATGAGGGATAGGGATAGGCCTATGGATAATTCAGTAATTGAATGAAATGATTGAAAAATTCTAAGTTTTATTCTTTTATTAATATTTTGGAATTTGTTCTCATAAAGTTCGTTTGCCCGTACGTTGTTCTGATAATGAAAGAATCATGAAAACACACATTCATATTTCTTTAACTCAACTTCATCTTCAAAAGTGATTTGGTGACCTTTGTAGCTTAGTGGCTCCAATTCCTCATAAGAGAGGGAGGATCTTTGTTAACTCTACCATTATATAATTGATCTTAGACTAGAGTAAAAAGTCAAGAAGAACAATGTATCTAAAGAACAGGGAAACGATCTACTTTTCTACTGGGAAAAACGTGGCTGATTAAACTTGTATGTAATTATCATTAAGAAGCAAAACTTGCTACCTACAAATAAGACAAATCTCATACAAATCTCATTGGTGTGCATCCAAGCACAGTGGCAGGTATTCCACAGTCAGACAGCTTGCTTTCAGTGTCACAATTTCTTAGCTGGGTCACCTTAGAAAGTTATTTTATGGAAGTACAAACTTTTCCCCCTTTCCTCAAAATGGATGGAACATTAGTACCTACACCAAGTATAACTAGCATGAAAATTAAGAGATGTTTTGAATATAAAGTGATCAGTCTAGTGCCTAAATTTATGTTCAATTTATTTTTATTATTTTGATAATACATTTGATATATTAAATTTAAAATGAAGCCAAAGGAATCATACACTACCAAAATTAGTTCTTTATAACCTACAAGAGGCCTATGTCACAATATTGCCTAAATGACATTAACATATGATTCACAGTCCTTTTTAAAACTTACCACATTAATTTGATGCAACAACAGCCATGGATCTGTGTAGTAATATCCTATGACATGGATTTAACCAAGCCACTTGGGATAATCCAAGCAAATTACAGTCAGCTGATAGAAGACTTCACATGTTGCTGTGTTTGCTCTGGTCCTCTTGCCTGTAGGTAACAAAATATCACATTAACTTTATCCTTCTGGTTGTACCTAGCCTTCCTTCTAGACCTTGAGCTCCAATGATGTCAGTCTTTGATCTTTCCATATTAATGTCCATCTGTTGCGTGACTTTTTCTTCCACTTTGGAGCCCAGACCTGTGACAAAGAACAATGCCTTGTTTAACATGAAAAATCAATTGTTTCTACTATTTAATGGTTGAAATTAGATGTGGTCTCATTTGTTTAACAGACCTAGAGAGGATTCATCAGAACTTCAAAACTCTATTTGTTCTCTTGCCAATGATTGAGCAACAGAAAAGTGAAGCATACTAAACCTTCATTTGTCACTGTCTATACCTTAAAAATAAAAACAAATTTAAAGCACCAAAATAAATCTCTAATTCTCAATAAATAAGGTAAAAAGAAATGATTTGTGAATTTGGAATATAAATTATGTAAAAATAGATTTTGAGAGAAAACTGAAACATATGATTGACAAGATAAATGAGTAATGACAAAAAATGCTTAACAATTCTGGTGCTTTCTATGGCTCAAATGACTTACACCTGGCAGATGACCTCACCTGAAGCACTGCCTACAGAACAAATCTCATTTCCATGTTAAAGGAGAATACAATTCAAATTCGTGGTAGTGAAGTATAGACAATGTTTAGCAGACACTCAAAAATTAGTAAACACTCAAAGAAACAGGAAAACACAACCTGCATAATCCAAGATGATTCAGATGTTGGAATTAATAGATAAGAACTTTCAAACAGCTTTTATAAATGTATGTACAGACTGAAGGGAAAATATAGTAGTAATAAACAGATGGGAATCTCTAAAAAGAAAGGAAAACTATTAAAGTAGCTAAATGGCAATTCTAGAACTGAAAAGTAAATGTGTCAAATGAAGAGTCCACTGATTGGTTTATCAGCAGACTAGAAACAACAGAAAACTGGTCAATGAAAGCAGGCAGAAAGCTCCTATTCAAAAAGACCAAGAGGGAAAAACACAGAAACTGAACACAGTCGTTATTTTCATGTACAGTACCTAGTAATACAGTATGTAAAATATATAACTGGAGTTCCAAACAGAATGGAGCCAAATAAATTTAAAGATGTACAACCAAAAATTTCCCAAAGTTGATGAAAACCCTAAACTTACTCTCTTGGTTAAAAAAAAAAAAACACAGTAAACCATGTATGGTGAAAATGAAACAAAAGATAGCCAAACACCCATGAGAAAAATGAAGATCCAAAACAACAAAAAATAACTTTTCCTTGTGTCGATAGGAGTAGGATTTGGACTCAGCGATTCATGCTTACAAAGCAGGCACTCTACATCTTGAGCCACACCTCTACTCCATTTTTCTCAGGCTATTTTGGAGATGCAGTATCATGATCTATTTGTCTGAACGGATCTCAAACCACCATTCTCCCACTCTCAGGCTCTCAATTAGCTAGGATTACAGGTATGAGCCACCTGTACTCACAAACAACCTCTTTCAAAGTGTTGAAAGAAAACTACTATCAACTGAGAATTGCCTATGCCATAAAAACACCACTCAAAATAGTGGCAAAATAAAGGCATTTTCAGATGAACAAAACACTTCTATGTGAAGTAGAAGTACTAAGGGAAGTTTTACAGAATGTAGGGAAAGATACCAGATAAAAGAGCTAGGAAGTTGTTTGGAGATCAGGAGTATTAAACATCTATCACATAAGGAAGTTTAATTTTTGCTTTTGGATATGTAATATAAAATAGAGAAAAGAAGTACAAAAATAATGCATCTTGAGGTGTTGGAATCAAATTAGAGGTATCAGTAAATAGACACAGAATTAAATAAAATATAGGTGTGAATGTGTATTTATACATTATTTCCTCATTCAGTCTACTGATATACCAACAGCAATCAGCACAAATCAGAAGCCACAAGCACATCTAGTGCAGCCATTGTGGTTTCTAACTCCCATTCCCTTCACTGAAATAACCAGGGCTCCTTGGAAATAAGAATGATCCTATGGTCAAGGCAGGAAAAGTACAAGACAAGCCTCATAAATACTGTGTTAAGTCAAAAAGTGACAAACACACAAAAGATGACAAATTCATATCAAAATGACATAGGAATCAGCAAATCTGATGTGATTTGAGCATTAGAAAAAATAAAGATAGCAATAGATTAAATTAAAAAATCAATTAATCAATAAATCAAAACTCTTCCATACACTAGGATGCCAGCTTAAAAATGCCCAGGATATGGCAGAGTAGCAATGCATGCTAAAACTAACACCACTGTAAACAACCTACCAAATTTCACATCATCAATACTAGGAGAAACTATACCATGTGCCTCCTGGTAAGATACACTAAGGTCTATGGATACTTAAAAATTCATTTGGTCTTTGTCCCTCTTCCTCCCACAAACCTCTTAAAACTGATAGTATTTCCTAGGCATCAACAGCACATTTTGATATTTCCAAGCATAGCTGATTTTATGCTGATGAAAGGATTTATTGGTGTGCAGGGCAGGTGGAGAAACTTACAATGCTTCAAGATGGGGGTTGGCAATAGAAAAACCAACCATGTAATTAGAGATTTAGAACTTTCAAATCCACCTCCAACTTCTGGGGAGGAAGAGGAGTTGAAAACTGAATTCAGTCACCAATGGCCAATGATTTAATCAATCACACATAATGAAAGCACAATAAAAACTCGGAAAATAAGGTGAGTGGAACTTCTGCATTGGTGATATATGGGTGTGCTGGAATGGTAGTGTGTTGAACAGGATTAGAAAGCTTATTGTCTTGTGCTCTCTTCCATTTGTTTGTCTCTGAGGGGTAACTGCAAGTATAGTTGTTTCCTGAATAGTGAGTCAGAATACCAAATTAGTGAAACTGAGAGGGTCATGGGAACCTTTAAGCTGTAGTTGGTATGGAAGAAATGCAGGTCACCTGGGGCTCCAAATTGGGGCTGGTGTGTGAATATACAGCAGTTTTGTGGAACTGAGCCCTTAACATCGAGATTTTGCTGTGACTCTAGGTAGTTAAGTGTCAGAACCAACTCTCTGCCCCAAGGTAGTATTGGAGACTTAAAAATTGAGAACTGGCTGTTGTTTGGAAAACCAAATAAGGTCTCAACATGAACATCTGTGGTGCTCTTGTCGAAAGGGCCTGGCTTGAATCAATTCATGAAGAACATTCTATAAGATAAAATGAGCAAAATGGGGAGGGGTAGCAGAGAGAGCAAGAGGACAGACAGGGAGGAAATAATAAAACAAATGGGACAAAAGAAAATCATGTCAAGAACATGGGAAAGTGTATATAGAAGCTTCCTATACTAATCTTGTAAGTTTTCTGTGAATTTGAAATTATATCAAAAGAAAAATGGTAAAAAAACAGAAAAGGAAACAACAGAGTCCTTGCCAAGCTCATTTTCTACTATAGAATGACATTTTTAAGATAAGGCCTAAAAAAGGATCTGGGGTGTGGCTCAAGTGATACAGCACCTGCCAAGCAAGCAGAAAGCCATGAGTTCAAATGCAAGTACTGGCCCCTCCTCAGAAAAAGATAATGCCCCAAAGTAATGAGAAGGCTGAATAAGCAGAGATATAGCAGTTCATAAACTGTGCTTCCTAGGGCACAATTACAACATGAAAGATTAGTAGCTTTATTTAAATTAAAACAGTTGCTAGTGTTCTTTTTTAAAAAATTATTTGCAAAAATTTTATTCATCAAAATTCACTAGTGAACTTGAGAAAGTTCATACTTCTTTAGTGTCTTGACAAACAGTTCAGATAGAAATTAAGACCTGCAGGGGGAAAAGGGGACACATTTTTATCTCTGGAGACAGAATGAAAGAGAGGGAGGAACAGTAGCCACGTGGTATCAGCCATGGAAGCAGTGGTGTGACTTCCTTATTACCATCTATGCTCTCTCTCTAGAAATCATACACATATGGAGTGGCTATCCGCCAGAAATAGGAGAATATGAATTTTGCATTCCAGTTAATTTGGGAGAAATGTGAGTGTTTTAATAAATTAAGTCGTTACAACACAGAAAATCTTGGAGAAGCTTAAAACTTTGTTAGGATATGGAACAAAGGTTCAAGGATGTCTTGTGTAGGTGTTGAATAATACATAGTTTTTCATATAGAAAAGACACCAAAAACATCCTATGTCTTGCTAGTAGGACAATATATCTTATTAAGCGAATGCTTTCTCGTACATGTTAATATTTTCTCATCTTCTTATTAATGAATGTTTTAATAGCTTATTATAAACAAGTGCCCTGCACATTCAAGAAGTTGTGAAATGCTAAGAGGAGGAGCCAAGATGGCATACTGATGAAAGATTCTAAAACACTGAGGTCTCACAAACCTGAAAGAAAATCTTAGGTTCATTGTAGCAATGGTAGGAGATCTTGCTCATCCAACAAGTAAGAGGTTGCCAATGTATAGGCAAACCAAATCCACAACCAACCTTCAAGTAAGCTTTTTAAAGCAAAAAGAGTCCCAGACACAGGAGCGCAGCTGTGTTCCTGTGTCAATGGGAAATGGTTTCCTTTCTACTTTTTTCCTCTCTCCAAAGTGGGAAAATCAACACCTGAGTCCACTAGTCCTGGGAGGCTGCCACAGGGACAGCCCAAGGCCCTCCCCCCACCTCCCACCGGGCACCTCCCCCACCCCTCCTCGAAAGGCAGGCACCCACTCCCAACACCTCCACCCACTCCCTCCTCTGGCAGCCCCTCCTGCAGCTCCCAGCAGGGCACCTGACAGCCCAGCCCAGCCCAGCTCAGGCCGGCCCACCCCAGGGAAGCAAGCCCAGGAGAGGGCAAGTCCTGCTCCCAGACCCTGGCTCCGCAGTGCACAGTGACAGCACTGCACAGAGCTTCTCTGGGAGCCAGGGCCAACAATGGCGCGCCCCACCCCTACCCCTGCAGCCATGCCTGCCCCAGCTGAGCCCTCAACCCCCCCGTAATTAGGCCTCCCATCATCCTCCACAGTTCTGAGCGTGCACCCCCGGAAACTTCAAAAGCCTCTCCCTACCAGGGTACTACTCCGCACTGCACTCCAGCCCTCCCTGAGCTACCCCAGCGCCCCGCTATCCCGGAAGGAAACCAGATCCCTCCTGGACAAAGCACATCACCAGGATGTTTCCCAATAAAATGCACTCAAAGCAAAATCACCCAGTGTGTCCTGTCCTCCTTCTTCCCTGGGCTCTCAAACATCCCAAAGTCATCCTTCCTTGCAGGACAGAGTCAGGAAAACCTAGTAGTTCACCAGATTTGCTTGCAGCCCCCTACACCAAGGGGTTCCTACTCTACAGCTCTCCTGGGCCCCCACGACCCCTGGTTGAGTGAAGGGAAGCCTGAAAGGGTGCCTGCCACTCTCTCTCTCTTGCACGCTGTGGGGGTGGGGGAGGATCTTCACTGCATCCTTGGCTTCTGCACCTGCACTACCTAACCAAGTCTTCCATGAAGAGCCAGAGGCCTCTGAACACGATACACTACACTTAAGGGAGTGAAGCCACATAAGGAAAAAGAACACCCATGGACCCTGTATGGAAGTCTGGGAGGGAGGCAGAGGAAAAGAGAAGGAGAGAGCATCAAGGACTTGGCAGAATTTAAACACCTAGTGCGGGTAGTGGAGCCTAGGGTAGGTATGGAAAGCTGCTGCAAAACGGGGGGGTGGGAGGATAAAGGGTAAGGGAGAGCAAGGGAAGGAGGTGAACAGACCACGGTGAAGTGGACTTGCAGGGGCACACACCGAGAAAGCCCTTAGGAGCCTCCCCTACAAAGCTGAAAGAGGCAAGAGAGGATACCATGCAATCAGTACAGTGTACGTGTGGTGGGATACCCGTGGGAGCGGGGAGGGTGAATGCAGGAGGTGAGGGTTGGGTTGGGTATATGGAGGAGGGGGACTCTCTAGGTTTCCAAGAAACAGAAAAGAGAAGCCTCTTGCACTTGCTTCGGGTCAGGTCCGGCTGGGAGGGGGAGCCGGGAAAGGGAGTCAGGGGATGCGGGACCGGCCGGGGAGGAGGCGAAATGACCGGTGTGCCACGCAAGGCTCATTGAGGTTGTCCCAAGGAACCCGCCCTGTACAAAGCATCTATCCTGATACACACAACTTCACAAACTACCCCCCAAGGAACATAAGAAGTGCAAAAAAACACAAAGGAACCCGCAGGGCAGGGTCCAGGCACACTTGAAATGCCTGCCCTTGGAGACTGGGGCAGGGGTACCCCGAGTACCAGGGCAGCCTGAGCTACAGGGCAAAACTCTACCTCCAAACAACCAACCAAAGCAACCAACCAATGACCAACCGACCAGACAAGTCCTGTCCAGGGGCTCAAGGCCGCCGGCAAGCTCGGTGACCCTGTGAAAACAGACTTCACATCCCTCAGGGAGCGGGAGCCTTAGAGTTCAAGGACAGCCAGGGCAAACTCTGGCCTCCCTTCATCTCAACCCACACAAGTGGCACTGGGCAGCAGGCACCTGTCACCACCACAGTGAAGCAGGATGCACCAAGGGGACAGAAGGAGGATCCCTGTCCCTGCCTGCCCAGGCCCAAATGGGGAGAACTTGGGGAGAACCTATCCCCAAGTGAGGGAAAAAGGAAAACGTCAACAGAGAAGGAAATCAACCAATAGGTAAGGAAAGAAATGAAGCTCTAGATGCACCAATAACCAAAACCAGGGAGGGATAGGGGCACAGCTCAAGTCACGGGGAACTTAGCGGGAACACGCCAGGCCTGGATCTCAAGCCCCATGTCTTGCCTACCTCCGACCTCCCACCAAACGCCCAAAGCAAAAAGACACGTGTACACATGTATCGCTCATCTGTACACAAGATGTTCCCAAGAACTAAAGGCCCCTCATTTTCTTCATTTCTTCTTCGGACCCTTTGTAAATGAGGACAGATGATAAAAGAGAAGGCCAAAGAAGAGCAAAGCGCGCTGGGAGAGCTGTGAACGACGCCTAGGGTTCCCCTGCACCCCTGAGAAAGCCAGGAAAACCACCAAGGTGGGAGAACCCGCCAAGGCTGCTGAAGCCCAGGCTCACAGGCAAAAGGTACAACCCACCCGGATTTGGCCTTCAAATATCCAACAAACATTCACACACACTGAAATTAGTGATATACTAATTGTTATCTTGTATGTGAATTTCTTCCATTCTATGGAGTTAATTACAATGGCGAGCAAGACAAGAAGACATTTAACATCACACAGCTTTTTTCATTCCATCTACTGCCACCATATTAATGATAGATTTTGATTCAAGGAGACTTCTGCTGGCCTATGCAGCAGATATACTCAATGAGTGTGAAATAGTTGGGAGTATGAGAAGGTATGAGAAAAAGCCAAGAAATTAATACATGAAGATACTACAAATATTAAATGCAAACAGATAAACAGACACGTACACACAAAGACAGAGAGACAGGTGCACGCACGCACACACACACACACACACACACACAGACACACACACACACACCACCCAGGAAACCTGCGTGTATTCAAGGCATGTAGAATCTGACCTGCAATAGCTAAAATCCCAGTGTTAAGCTAATGAGGGGACACTTTCAGCTCTTAAGAAAGGATCAAACTTAGAAAAACATGCGAAGTGACACCAGTTCCACCAAAGTTCATGGAAAGAACATACTACCACCTTCAGGTCAATGAACAACTAAAGCCTAATCTAGAGTCAAGGCCTCAATCCATCACTTGAATTGAAATCAATTTTGGCGGGCCAATGATGAATGGACATACATGCATCACGATAGCCTGATATACAAGAGCCATATTCAATGAACACTATTTCCTCTTCAGACAAGTGACTGCAGTTGATCTACAGAATAACAATGTGGAGAACAACACAAAATTACTGACTTCCATGAAGAATAACTGACTGGCATTATTTTAAAGAGAGTATCTAAAGGACACTGATCCAGGAAAAATGTTAAACCACACATGTGTCCCCACACAAAATTCAGGTAAGTGAATTTCTGGGCTTTCATCTGTGAAAAGTATCTTTCAGCAGAACCCGTACATAGGAATCCCTGGAAACACTAGTGAATGAAGTTAATTTCTTCAACCCTGCATTGCCCGTGGTTTAGTGGACCATGCAGGCAAGAGAAGAAATTATGTCAGATCAACAGGTGCCTGTGCTGTGCCTCTGTGTAACCTTTTCCTCCCTAGCCAGTCCACTGGAACCACACCCTGACATCATGTGGTCAGGATTAGAAGGAGAAACCAAGGCTGCCTGTGCACCACAGTGAGGTCCAGGCAGCCTGTTCTGCTTGGTGAGTTGATATGACATAATTTCTTCTCTTGTCTGCCAGGCCCACTAAACCACAGGCAGTGAAGGTTTGAAGAAATTAACTTCTTTCACCAGTGTTTCCAGAGATTCCTATGTATGGGTTCTGCTGAAAGATACTTTTCACAAATGAAAGCCCAGAAATTCACTCACCCAAGAATAGCTAATATTCATTTATCACAGCCACTCTATGGGTGTGTTTATGAGTGGGGGCACATGTGTTTTAACATATTTCCTGGATCAGTGTCCTTTAGATACTCTGCTCCAAATAAGGCCAGTCAGGCATTCTTCATAAAATTCAGTAACTTTGGGTTGCTCTCCGCAATGCTATTCCTAGATCAACTGTAATCAATTGTCTGAGGAGGAAATAGTCAGCGTACATTGAATATGGCCAGTGTATATCAGGCTATCATGATACATGTGTGTCCGTGCATCATCGGCCCGCCATAATTGATTCGAATTCAACTGATGAATTGAGGCCTTGATTCTAGATTAGGCTTTATTTGTTCATTGGCCTGAAGGTGGTAGTATGTCTTCTTTCCACGAACTTTGGTGTCACTTCGCATGTTTTTCTAAGCCTGATCCTTTCTTGAGAGCTGAAAGTGTCCCCTCATTAGCTTAAGGCTGGGATTTCAGCTATTGCAGGTTAGATTCGTCATGCCTTGAATACAGGCAGGGTTCCTGGGTTTTTGTGTGCATGCGTGTGGGAGCATGTGTGTGTGTGTGTTTGCGTGTGTTCGTGTGTGTGCTTGTGTGTCTGTCTGTCTGTCTTCGTTGTGTGTCTGTATTTGCCTCTGCATTTAATGCTTGTTGTATCTTCATGTATTAATTTCTTGGCTTTTTCTCATAACTTCTCATACTCCCAAATTTTTCACACTCATTGAGTATAACTGCTGCATAGGCCAGCAGAAGTCTCCTCAAATCAAAATCTATCATTAATACAGTGGCAGTAGATGCAATGAAAAAAGCTATGTGATGTTCAATGACTTCTTGACTTGCTCACCATTGTAATTGACTTGATAGAGTGGAAGCAATTCACACCCAAGATAACAATTAGTATATCCCTAATTTCAGTGTTTTGTGAGTGTATGTGGGATATCTGCTGTTCCATTTGCTGTCACTGATTTTTAGAAATTGGGCTCATTCCTGAAGTCTCTTGAGGAGCAGCCTTGTGTGGCGTTGACTTTATGTCTTCAGTTCCATGAATGAAATGTGTACTGTGATGTCCCTCAGAGAACCTTTTCATAATTGAATGACCTTCCTCAGAGTTTCATGCTATCCCATGGTTTGTTGTGTTTCTGAAACTGCCATTCTCCCGAGAGGTGGTGTCAATTTCACTGTCTAGTGAATCCTAAGCAGTCCTAGGCTGTAGCATTTGTGTGCCCGTGTATTCCTCAGATGAAAGTGAAGGAATTTTTGTGTCTAGAGTAAGTGAGTTCATGTGGTCCCCTTGAGGCTCCTGCTAGTCAGTGTGTGTTTGCGTGTTTTGTTGAGGTTAGGAACACAGAAGCCCGGAAAACAGCGCCTGGTTCTCACAGAGTGAGATTTGGCATCCTCTCCCACCTGATGGGAGATGTAGTTCGGAGAAGGAAGTTGTCCCATCCAAGGTGTAGGGAGTGTTCCTGGCTGATTTAACTGTAAAGGGCTTGAGGTGTTTTTGTACTCACCACGAAAAAGCCTTCCTCTCCTCCAAATTGTGGGTTCCAGATTGGGAGTACTTTGGAACATGAGAGGAATGTCATGCCACTTCAACCTTGAATGAGCTGAGGAGGGAACATGGAGCAGAAAAGCAATCCCCAATTCAGAAGCTCTTGCCAGGAGTCTGCCACACAAGTGACTGGAGAATGGAGGGGGAGGGGCCCTAGAGGCAGTGCTTAAGTGGTCTGACCAATCATGAAAGACTTGGCTGTGAGGTCACAGTGAGATCCTAGCCACTGGAACATGGAGAGTGATGAGGCAGCTCCTGCTTGGCCTATTTCTATGGCAGTCCGGCCAGCCAAGCAGGAAGAAACTGGAGGGAGGTGGCCCTGTCTTGGTTGGAAGATGTGTCTTTTAATTGGGTCCTAGGGACCCAGGGCACATATGGCAGGGGCCCACGGGTGTCCTGAGCACATCAGGGTTGGGTGGATCTGTCCTTCACAGCTAGCCTAAGCTCCCATGCCACAGAGCTTTTAGTGTCCACAGGCCTCTGTGTCATTTGGGCATGGAACTCACCAAGCAGAACAGGCTGCCTGGACCTCGCTCTGCTGCACAGGCAGCCTTGGTTTCTGCTTCTAATGCTGACCACGTGATGTCAGGGTGTGGTTCTAGTGGCCTGGCTAGGGAGGAAATGTTTTCCTGGAGGTACAACACTGGTACCTGTTGATCTGACATAATTTATTCTCTTGTCTGCAGAGCCCACTAAACCACGGGCAGTGAAGGTTTGAAGAAATTAACTTCATTCACCAGTGTTTCCGGGGATTCCTATGTACGGGTTTTGCTGAAAGGTAGTTTTCACAAATGAAAGCCCAGAAATTCCCTTACCTGAAAATAGTTAATATTCATTTATCACAGCCACTCTATGGGTGTGTTTATGTGTGGGTGCACATGTGTTTTAACATATTTCCTGGATCAGTGTCCTTTAGATACTCTGCTCCAAATAATGCCAGTCAGGCATTCTTCATGAAAGTCAGTAAGTTTGGGTTGTTCTCCGCAATGCTATTCCTAGACCAACTGTAATCAATTGTCTGAGGAAGACTACAGAAGTTGGAAAGATCTCCCAGCTCATGGATCGGTAAAATCAACATAGTAAAAATGGTTATACTACCGAAAACAATCTACATGTTTAATGCAATTACCATCAAAATCTCAATGACTTTCATCAAAGAGATTGAAAAATCTACCTAACGTTCATTTGGAAACACAACAGGCCGTGAATAGCCAAGGCAATACTCAGCACAAAGAGCAATGCTGGAGGTATCACAATATCCAACTTCAAACTGTGTTACAAAGCAATAGCAATAAAAACAGCATGGTACTGGCACAAAAACAGATGTGAAGACCAATGGAACAGAATAGAGAACCCAGATATGAATTCACACAACTATACCCACCTTAGTTTTGACAAAGATGCCAAATATATATGATGAAGAGAAGACAGTCTCTTCAACAAATGTTGCTGGGAAAAGTGGTTATCCATCTTCAAGAAACTGAAACAAGGTCTGTGCTTATCACCCTGTACTAGTTTCAACTCAAAATGGATCAAGGACCTTCATATCAGACCCAAAAGGTGAGGACTTCCTAAATAGAACCCCAGCAGACCAGCAACTAAGAGAAATAATGGACAATTGGGACTTCATAAAATTAAAAATATTTTGCACAACAAAAGAAATGGTCTCTAAACTGAAGAGACCACCCACAGAGTGGGAGAAAATATTTGCCAACTACACATCAAAGGACTTATAATCAGAATATACAGAGAACTTAAGAAACTAAACTCTCCCAAAATCAATGAACCAATCAAGAAATAGGCAACTGAGAGGGACTGACAAGATGGTAGCTAGAGGGAGGAAGCAGAAATGTGCCTCCTAAAGTGAAATCTTGGAGAGACAATGGAGACACACCTTGCAGGCAAGACCACCAAAAAGAGGTAAAACTTTCACCCGTCCACACCTCCAGCCTGCACAGAGCATCTCCACTTCAAGTTAAATGGAGAAAGCAGGAGAGCCCCAGGGCCGTCACCAGTCACCGGTGCCCAGATGGCTTGGGAAGATGTGGACAAGGTGAGCTAATCGGTATGCGGTACTCTCACAGTCAACCCTGGGACAGATCAGCATAGCCCCCTGGACAGACCGACCCCCACCCAGGGAAAAAAGAGAAACTGAGTAATAAGCAATAAGAACAATAAAGACACATAGAAAAGAGGGTGGGGTGCCCTGAGCACCAAGATGAGGGGAGGGGAAACCCTCCTGGAACTGTAAATAAACAAGCCAGGCCTGGCTGGAGAGGGCGGGAGTGGGGCCACTCACCCAGCAACCAGGAGCGGGAAAGCTTGTAAAAGTGGGGGTGGGAGGAAAACTCCACAGGAGAGGGTGGAAGACCCACTTCCCACGTAAGCTGTAAATAAACACACAGGCCTGAGAAAGCGGGTGCAGTGTCACCTCCCCCAGTGTGCATGGAAAGGGGAAAACTTGTAGCAGTGGCTCACACATAGGAGAACTCTGAGTAAACAAAGCCTGCAGGGCCAGGTGAGTGCTAAGCTCACCCCTGAGATCTGCATAAATAAAGCATCCAGCAACAGCTGGCTGACAGCAGCAGGCAGGCAAGCCACAGCCGCAGATAGCCATTCACAGACCTGTCTCCAGACTCTCTTTTTTCTATCTCCCTACCTTTGATGAGAAAACAACCAAACTACACCTGCATGCTGAAAAACTTACTGAAACTGTATTGCATTTGAACTTGGGACACTTTGTGGGTTTGTTTTGTTTTGTTTTGTTTTTCTTCTGTGCAGTTTTGTTTTACTTTATGTTTCCCCTTTGATGAGACAACTACAGAACAACATCTGAGGCACCATAACCAGGATTGGAGGCTGAAGGATGAACACTAAAATTATTAAGACTGAAACTTCATTGCATTTGAACTTGGAGGTTTTATTTTTATTTTTTTTAATTTTTTATTTTGTTTTATTGTATTTTTATAAATTTTTTTCTTTCATTTACTTATTTTTTTATTTTTACTCTTATCTTTATCCTTTTTAGTTTTTATTTTCAATCCTCTCTCTGTCTCTCTAATGTCTTTTCAGCTTCATTAGTACACTTCAGGTTCATTAGTACACTGTCTCTCCCTGTTTATATCTTTGAAACTTTTTGTGTTTGTTTCTTTGTTTTTTTTTCTACTTGATTATTTGTTTTTCCCTTTTCCTTTAACTTCTTTGCTTTCCATCCCCTCTCACCCTTCCATTCTAAATATCACTAGTGCTATTATTACAAGCCAGAAAATACTTAATTGCACACAGTACAGGGACAATAACAACACCAAGGGGAATGACAGGAAGACAGAAAAAACAGGGAAACCAGTTTTCCCACAGCAAAAAATTAATACAGGAACCAGAGGGAAATGAAGAAAACAGGTACTCAGATCCAGACTCCAACAAAATGAAGATAAACTATGCCAAAATGAAGATAAACTATGAAGATAAACTAACCCAATGAAGCCCACAAGAATAATTTAAAAGAAGATATACTACAGGTACTCAATGAGAATTTTATAGAGATGATACTGGATATGGTCAACCAAAATGTACAAGAGACACTCAAGAAATTCCAAGACAACAAAAATAGAGAATTTGAAAAAGCAAAAGAAGAAATAAAGGAAATCATACAAGCTCTGTATAAACACCAAAGTGAAAGAGAGAAAACGATGAATAAACAGATAAATGAACTCATGACAAAAATAGACAACATTAAAGAGGAAAAAACCCAGGATATCCTAGAAAACCTCAGAAAAAAGAATGAAACAGAGTTGCAAAACAAAACGGAAGGCCAATCCAGCAGAACAGAACAAACAGAAGACAATGTCAGAACTCCATGATGAAATGTTAATTAAAGGAAAAACTGAAGAATTATTAATTAAACAACTCAAGACCTGGAAAAAAATCCAAGAACTCACCAACTCCATCAAAAGACCAAACTTGGGAATCATGGGCATCGAAGAAGGAGAAGAGGTGCAACCAAAGGGAATGTGTAATATATTCAACAAAATAATAACAGAAAATTTCCCACATCTAGAGAAAGACATTCCCATTCAGATGCAAGAGGCCTCCAGAACACCAAACAGACCAGATGAAAATAGAACTACCCTACGACATATCATCATTAAAACAACAAGTTCAGAAACTAGGGAAAGAATATTGAAGGCTGTAAAAGAGAAAAAACAAGTAACATACAAAGGTAAACCCATCAAAATCACAGCAGACTCCTCAATAGAAACATTAACAATAAGAAGAGCATGGGGTGAGATCTTCCGGGCACTGAATGAAAATAACTTCAACCCCAAGATACTCTACCCAGCAAAACTATCATTCAAAATAGATGGAGCAATAAAAGTCTTCCATGATAAGCAGAAACTAAAACAATATGTGACCACAAAGCCACCACTACAAAAGATTCTTCAAGGGATTCTGCACACAGAAAGTGAAACCCAACATAACCATGAAAGGACAGGCAGCACAAAACTACAGGAAAAGAAAAAACAAGAAAGTAGAGAGCAACCTCAACTTAGGTACACACAATCAAACCTTCAAACAACTAAGACAACTAAATGACAGGAATCACCACATACCTATCAGTACTAACACTTAATGTTAATAGACTTAATTCACCCATCAAAAGGCACCATTTGATGAAATGGATTAAAAAGGAAGATCCAACAATTTGTTGCTTACAGGAGACCCATCTCACCGACAGAAATAAGCATAGGCTTAGGATGAAAGTCTGGAAGATTTACCAAGCCAATGGCCCCCGAAAACAGACAGGAGTAGCAATACTTATCTCTGACAAAGTAGACTTCAAACCTACATTGATCAAACAAGATAAGAAGGACATTCCATACTAAAGAGAACACCCACAGAGTGGGAGAAAATATTTGCCAGCTACACATCAGACAAAGGACTGATAACCAGAATATATAGGGAACTTAAAAAACTAAATTCTCCCAAAACTAATGAACCAATAAAGAAATGGGCAAGTGAACTATACAGAACTTTCTCAAAAGAAGAAATTCAAATGGCCAAAAAACACATGAAAAAATGCTCACCATCTCTAGCAATAAAGGAAATACAAATTAAAACCACACTAAGATTCCACCTCACCCCTATTAGAATAGCCATCATTAGCAACACCACCAACAACAGGTGTTGGTGAGGATGTGGGGAAAAAGGAACCCTTTCACACTGTTGGTGGGAATGTAAATTAGTACAACCACTCTGGAAAAAAATTTGGAGGCTACTTAAAAAGCTAGACATTGATCTACCATTTGATCCAGCAATACCGCTGTTGGAGATATACCCAAAAGACTGTGACACAGGTTACTCCGGAGGCACCTGCACACCCATGTTTATTGAAGCACTACTCACAATAGCCAAGTTATGGAAACAACCAAGATGCCCCACTACTGAAGAATGGATCAAGAAAATGTGGTATTTATACAAAATGTAATTTTACTCGACCATGAAGAAGAATGAAGTCTTATCATTTGCAACTAAATGGATGGAACTGGAGAACATCATTCTGAGTGAGGTCAGCCAGGCTCAGAAGACCAAAAGTCATATGTTCTCCCTCATATGTGGACTTTAGATCTAGGGCAAATACAGCAATGTGGTTGGACTTGGATCACATGACAAGGGGAGAGCATATACAGGAGGTATGGGGATAGGTAGAAAACCCAAAACATGAAAGTGTTTGATGTCCCCACTCCAGAGGAGCTAATACAGAAAACTTAAAGTGACAGAGATCAACACCAGAAGGGGATCAGTAACCAATGTTAAGATCAGTAAGAGATGAATCAACTTGGGTTGTAACACATTCGTACATGGAAGCAATGCTAGAAATCTCTCTGCATAGCTATCCTTAACTCAACTAGCAAAAACACTTTGTCTTTATTATTATGCTTGTGTCTTCTCTTCAACAAAATTAGAGATAAGGGCAGAACAGATTCTTCCTGGAAGCTAGGGGAAGTTGGGGAGGAGGAGGCTGGGCCGGGGGGGTAGGGGAGAGAAAGTATGCACATGTGAATAAATGTATAAAAAAATTAGAAGTGTATCAATAAAGAATAAAGCTAAGAGAGTTGGAAAATATTGTTTGTGAAGGCTCCCTGGCAGTCATGGCTGACCATTAAAGAATTGATAGAATATAGACTTGAGGAATAAAGGTAAGACCCACAGAAATGAAATTAGAGATTACAGGTTCAGGGTCTCTGCAAAAAAAATAGTAACTTGCTTTGAGTGAGCAGAGGGTTGGTGCAATAAAGAATGCTGGGACTGGCTGATGAATTTTATTGAAGACCACACTAATGTGTTTTTATAAATTACAGCATTGTCTACATTATAGAATAATCCAAAAAATATTTCTAATATAAGGAGAATATAAATCTGATACCCTGAACAAATGTGAATACTGAGATTTGTGCTTAGAAAATTGTATATGAGAGTTTACGCATAAGGAGAATAACCTATTCATTTTCTATTTCTCCAAATACTAAATTATCAAAAGTAATCAGTTAGGTTTCTCCCTACGTGTAGGACTTATAACAAACAATACACTACTTAGATAAGGATATAAATATGCCAATGACATTACTTGAGAAATGTAAAGAGAAAAATCTGAAAATTCACATGGAATTGCAGAAGACCCTGAATAACCAAACCAATCTTAGTAAGAACAGAGCCAGAGGCATGACACCCTTGTTTTAAGTAAAGTAAGTTACCAGGCTACATTCATCAAAACAGTATGAAACCTTAAAAAAAGACCTGAAAGTAAAAGAGGGTATTACTATGACTGGGAAGTCTGTTGGGTGTGGAGAGAAGACTTGATGAATATGGTCAATGCATATGATATGTATTGACTAATCATATGTAATTCCATTCATTTGTACAATTAATATGTTTTAATAATTATTTTTAATGTATGTTAACAAAAATAAGCATATGAACCAATGAAGCTACTGATATTTGACTAGAGTGCCAACACCACACAATGCAAAAAGGATTGTCTCTTCAACAAATTGTCAACTCAAAAAACAAATCACAAAGGTTGACTGAAAATAGATACATAAATGTAGAACTGAAA
The DNA here is from genome assembly GCF_047511655.1 of Castor canadensis. NCBI lineage: Eukaryota > Metazoa > Chordata > Mammalia > Rodentia > Castoridae > Castor > Castor canadensis. The sequence continues at coordinate 64,011,734 of NC_133393.1, read as the reverse complement.
CTGGAACTGATAACCCCACTATTCCATGTATATATAAAGGAAATGTAATAAACTCTTTCAAGAGGCAGGAAGCATTTAACATGAGAATGATACCATGCAAGGGCTCCAGGTGGAGGCAAAGAAGCATCCATGAATGAGACAAAATGGAGCTCACCAGTAACTGCAACAAGTGTGTTGAAAGAATGGTGGGGTTCCAAGGTTGAAAGAACTCAGAGGATGAACCTTGAGGATGTTATGCTAAGTAAAATAATCCAGACACATAAAGATAATTATATGGTCCTACCATATGAGACAACCATAATAGTCAAATACAGACAGACAGAAAATAGAACAGTGATTACCATAACTGGGGCTTGGGAGAAAGAAGAATCATTATTTAAAAGGTACAGAGTTTCATTTTGGAATGATGAAAGTTACTGGAGATGTTTACTGTTGGTGTCTAGTGTTCTCCAATTCACAAATTGTATACTTTTTCTTTAAAATTTTAGTGCACCTCAGAATTTTTCCAAACGTTGATATACATAAGAACCACCCTAAGGAATTGTTAAAAACCCAGATTCTCAGGCCTGAGCATCTATATGTTAGCAAGTGCTACAAGCTGACTGATGTTGCTATGAAGAATGTGCACCCACACACATACACAGGCTTTTGACTATGTAGTTACTTTTAACAAAGGATGTGGAAGCTAAATGTATTTCTACCTATATATTTACAAAGCTCTTACTCTGAGACTCTCTTGAGTGTGAATACTAGAAAAATTTTTTAAAACACTCATTTAGATTAGAATTGCCTGTAAGATCCTTGGCAGGATGGTCTTGCTCTCTGTAGAGCTCCCACAGGGCCTGATAAGGCAAGCTCTTCCCATGCCACTTACTGCTGCTCTGAGTTGAAGTTTCCAGAGCAGTGCATCTGAGGCCCTCTGGGTGTCTGGCTGCCATCTCCCAACTGGTACTGGCCAAAAGGGAGAAACTGAGCTTCTCCATAGCTAAAGCCAGCCAGAGACTCCTGCAGGTCAGAAAACGGGCGACCAGCTCTCCTTGCCGTTTCCCCAGCTGCCACTTTGAATGAGAAATCAAATCAAGGTCAAGACTAAGTTGCTTGTGAAGAAAAGAATGATAAAAAAAAAGTGCACTTACCTGGAGCAAGTTTTCTCTTGCTCCTGTTACTACCCACCTAACTAGGGCTAACTGGCAGCAATGGGAGATGCAGAAAGGACAAAGGATAGACAGACAGACATGCAGAAAGTTGGGATCAGGTGTCATCAGGTGGAGATGCACAACAGTCTCATTGCTTCATTTCTCTATCTTTTCTTTAAGGCCTTACTCCTTTACATTTCTTTAAAACCTGCTTCTAAAGTTTTCTTTTCTATTCTTTAAAGTCTTTCCTTAGACTCGTTCTGTCCCATATTTTCTCTTAGCTTTTCTTTATAGTATAATCTCTCTTAAAGGCTTTGTCTGAAAACTGCATTAGCATAACTCTTAAAATCTCAGTCTTTAGACTTGCACTGTCCCATGTTTTTTCTTAGCTTTTCTTTAGCTTAGCTTTTCTAAAGCCTAAATATAAAGTTCTCAGTGCAGACTTGCACTGTCCCATGTTCCCTCTTTACCTTTCTTAAAGTCTCGGCCCTCAGACTTGCAGACAAACAACAGTGGCTGCATCATTCAGAGGCAGTTCCCTCGAAAACTGCCAACTAATTCTATCAACCCCTCTTTAGCAGTTCCCCTTTGGCAATTCTCCTTCAGCAATTCCTTTCCCTTCAGCAATCTCCCTTCAGAAAAAAAAAAAAAACCTGCAGCAATCTCCCTCCAGCAATTTCCCTTCAGTCAAAAAACCCCTCATCAAAAAGCCTTGCTTCTTCTTTCAGTGAGTCTTTTAAATCCAGTAGTAAACAAGGAGGTGGAGCAGCAGTTCTCAGGAAGGGGCATGGCACCGAACAAGAGAAACTTGTGTTCCTGCTTCTAAACAACTTAGGAAAAGCAGCTGAGCTGCATCTTGCCTTCTCACTATCTTCTGCAGCTGGGGCTGTGCCAAATCTCAGCCTACAGATTATTTGACACAAACATCTTAGGAGAAGCAGCTGCTCTGCATCTTACTCTCATCCTATTCTGTGGCTGGAGCTGTGCCAAACTCAGCCTGCAGAACAGTGAGTACAGCTGTGCTTATGTCCTCATAGACTTCTCCTACTCCGCTCCCCACAGTTATCTGCTCTCCAGGTCACAGGTCCAAGAGTAGTTCTCAGTTCCTCTCACCCACCTCTTGTTCTCCTTCTGATTACCTGCCCCTCCTTTATATAAGCCAAATAAATAACATCCTGCATCAAAACTGAAATTGAAAGTAAATTAATTCAAAATATTGCTACAAATTAGCAGAGACAAATTAGCAGAGGCAATTTGAAGTATCTGGTGTGGAGGTCAGACAGGTCAGAAGAGCTCAATGGTCAGACCTCAGTAAACATTGTCCTGCCATCTGTCTTTTGTCTCCTCATCATGGAATACTTCACAAGCTCTGTTTGCCATACATTTCACCATTGGCTTAAATTCCATGGTACACAAGAAAATAAAAAATCCATGGCACAGATAGCAGCAGCTATATAAACCAAGAATACTTCTAGTACATTTCTTGTGAGAATTCTTGGGTATTTTGTTAATGAATAAACTTTTTAATGATTCCATGTCTTATTTGACATTAAAATTTGTTTGCCTGGGTTAATATTAAGTAATAAACTGACAAGTGCATTACATTCTGAATTTTTTCAGCAAATTACTTAAATCGTAAGAAGAGGAGACAAGGCCGTTTCAGACGTAGTACACAATTGTGGTTTAACCCAATACTAGTAGTTACTTTTTAAAAATTCAGATTTTTCCACTGAGTAGTTACTTCCCTAAAATTCATGTTTTTCTAAATTTCAAACTACATTCAAGGACATCTTGACTGTTTTTCCCTTGGTAGAAGATCTAATTAGTTAACTGAAATCCAAGTATGTAAAGTAGGACTAAATAATAGTGGCCTTCTATTTTATTTTTTACTTTCTTATATTTTTTAATTGGCAAAAAAATCTTGTTTTAAGAAAAAAATCTTGGATACATTCTTTTTTTAAATTGTACAACAGAGTTTGGTGTGATGTTTCTATGCACACAAATAATCTGCTTTGACAATATTCATCCTCTGTTATTCTCTTATTCTCTTATCCCCTTTTCCACAGTTTTTAATGTTTCATTATTCTATTTTCATACATGCAAATACTGTACTTTGAGTATATTCACATATCCCCATCACCCTCTTCTTTTATATCCTACCCTTCTGTTGGTTCCCCAAAGTAACAGTTCCCTTTTTACATTCATTTCCTTATTTTTACTTTGTTTTGTTTAGGTCTAGATTCTGCATATGAAAGAAAACAAGCAATATTTGTCTTAAGTCTAGCTTATTTTGCTTAACATTATGATCTCTAACTCCATCTGTTTTCCTGCAAACAACACAATTTTGTTCTTTACAGCTGAATAATACTCTAGTATGTGTGTGAGTGGGTATGTGTGTCACATTTTCTGTCCCCTTCATTGATTGAAGGTTATATAGACTGATTCCATAGTTTGGCTACTGTGGACAATGTTGCAATAAACATGGGCGTGCAATTGGAGCCTTATTCACAAGGCCACTGCCTATGCCTCTCTTCTAGTGCTTTCCCTATGTTTCCTGCAGTGGTTTCAAAGTTTCAGGTCTTACGTTAAGGTCTTTGATACATTTTGAATTGATTTTTGTACAGGGTTAGAGGCAGGGATCTACATTTCAATCTTCTACGTGTGGTTGTTCAGTTTTCCCAATGCCATTTGCTATCATTTCTTCAACATGTGTTTTTTGACATCTTTGTTGAAGATCACATGACTGTAGCTGTGTGGGTTTGTGTTTCTGAGTGTTCTATTCTATTACATGGACTTACATGTAAGTTTTGTGCCAATACTGTGCTGGATTTTTGTTCTTGTTGTTGTTTTGTTTTGTTCTATTCTGTTGTGTTTTTTGGCAGTACTGAGGTTTGAAATCAGGGCCTTGCATTTACGAGGCAAGCACTCTACCACCTAAGCCATGCCCACAGACTTTTTTGCTTTAGGTATTTTTAATAGTCATGCTTTATTCCTGGGCGGGTCTGAACCATTATCCTCCTATTTAAACTTCCAGAGTATCTGAATGCCAAACACACACCACCACACCCACCTGTTATTGGATGAGATGAGGGCTCATGAACTCTTTGCATACCCTGTCCTGAACCAAAATCCTTCTAATCTCAACTTCCGAGCTAGGATTAAAGGCATGAACCACTACAACCAGCAACATGCTGCTTTTATTACCATGGATATGTAATATAATTTGAAGTCAGATATTGTGATACCTCCAGCATTACTCTTTTTTGCTAAGAATTCTTTTGGCTATTTGGGGATTTTTGTGTTTTCATGTGAATTTTGGAATTGATTTTTATATTTCTGTGAATAATGACATTAGAATTTTGATATGGAGTGCACCAAATCTGTAGATTGCTTTCAGTAGGACAGTCATTATCATGATATTAATTCTGCCAAACCATGAACATGGGTGATCTTTCCACTTTCTAGTCTCTTCCTCATTTCTTTATTCAAGGGTTTATAATTTTCATTGCCCTTGCTTCTGTTCATGTGCTACATCACATTTATTGGTTGTGTATGCTGAACCATCCCATTTTCCTGGAATGACACCAATTCGATCCTGGTATATGGTATTTTATGTATCATTGAATTCAGTTTGCGAGTATCTTATTGAAAATTTTTGCATCTATGGTCATCAAGGAAATTGGTCTATAATTTTCTTTTTTGTTATGTCCTTATCTGATTTTGACATCAGGGTAGTATTGGCTTCATAGAATAAGTTTGGCAGTATTTCTTCCCTTTCTATTTTATAGAAGAGTTTGAGGAGCATTGGTGTTTGTTTTTCTTTAAAAGTTCTTCTTTAAAAGCAGTGAATCTGTCTAGTCTTGGGTTTTTCTTCATTGGGGGCCTCTATTACTGCTATAGTCTTATTCTTCATGAAGATCTGTTTAAGTCATTGATAACCTTTTGGTTCAATTTCAGTATGTCATATGCATCTAGTTATTTACCCATTTATTCTAGGCTTTCCAATTTATTAGAATAGAATTTTTTTAATATTCCCTAGAGACCCTCTGAATTTCATTGGTATTTATTGTGATATCACCTTTTTCATTTCTAATTTATAAATTTGGGTTTTCTCACTCTTTCTTTTGGTTAGTTTGGCTAAATGTTTGCCAGTTTATCGTTCCAAAGAACCAACTCCTTGAGGATTTTTTGGTTTTGGTTTTGGTTTTTGGTTAGGAGTGGAGGGGTAACTGGAGTTTGAACCCAGGGCTTCACACTTGCAAAGCAGGTGCTCTACCACTGAGAAACACCTCCAGTCTATTTTGCTCTGGATATTTTGTAGATGGGGGTTTATTAGTTCCAACAAACTATTTGCTAGAACTGGGCTTGAACCATGATCTTCCCAATCTCAGTCTCACAAGTAGCTAGTAGCCCAACTTGCTATTTAATAGATTCTTTACACAGTTTTAGTCTCCATTTCATTAATTTATGCCCAGATCTTTGTAATTTCTTTATATATACTTACTTTTTGTTTTACTTTTCCTTTTTTACATGATTACATTATTTGTAATTTCTCATATAGGCACTCGTAACTATAAACTTTCATCTTAGCACTTCCTTTGCTATATCACAGAGGTTCCTGTAAGTTGTGTTTTCTTTTTTTATTTTACTCTAGGAATCTTCTGATTTCCCCTTTTTTTCTCTGATGACCCATTGATCATTCCAAAGAAAATCACTCAGTCTCATGGTTTTGAACATTTTCCATAGTTTCTCGTATTCCATTGTTGTCCCATAAGATGCAGGAAGTTATTTCAATTTTCAGTGAGCTAGGAAGCCTAACATGTGGGGTCATGACATGGTGATTCCAGTTAGCCTGAGTGGGGTGGGCAAAGGTGAAGTTTATAAACACAAGGATCCTTCTATTTGCAATTGCTAGGCACAGCTTGTATGCTCCAAGCACAGATTATTTAACAACACAGTTACTACGCACACATCACAGGGCCGTGCTCTACAGAGAAGAGCTTGCAGGCACTGCCATCATGTGGTAGCTCGAAGTCACACTTTTTTCATAAAATGAAATGATTTGATTTTCCTCATAAGTGATCTATGAACATCAACATAGAACTTATGGAAATGTATTGATATTAGCATAGAAATTAAAGAAATTTATAATTATTATGCAATTATCATAACTTATATAAGGAGAGAATGATTTTAATAATGTAGAAACCTACAATATAAATATCTGCACATTATAACATTGACCTTATACATTTCCTAACATACACATTAGCCAAAATGCAGCTTTTTTTTTCATTTATTCATATGTGCATACAATGTTTGGGTCATTTCTCTCCCTCCCCCTTAGCCCCTCCCTTTCCCTCTGCCCCTCCCTCTCCCCCCTACCCCCTCACTTCCAGGCAGAAACTGTTCTGCCCTTACCTCTAATTTTGTTGAAGAGAGAATATAAACAATAATAAGAAGGACAAAGAATTTTTGCTAGTTGAGATAAGGATTGCTATGCAGAGAGATTCCTAGTATTGCTTCCATGTAGAAATGTGTTACATTCTAAGTTAATTCTTCTCGAACTGACTTTTTCTCAAGTTCCTGATCCCCTTCTCCTATTGGCCTCTGTCACTTTAAAGTTTCATGCAGGTTCTTTACAGTTTAAGTGAAATGATGAAAGAAGTGATAAGGTCTTAAGGCACCTATGAAGGTACTGTTTTTGTGTTTTCCCTCCAAGAAAAAGAGATAGGAATGCAAGTAGTTTATTTGGGAAATAATGAAAGGAAGCCCAAAAGAAGGGATAAGAGGAAAGAGAGTATTACAGGAAAAATGAAAAAGCCAAACAGGTGAATTACTGAGTATGTAACCATTATGGACATCAAGAAATCAGTCCCAATGTGGATATTCTGAGGACTTACATAGAATTCTGAGGACTTACAAGATTACCTCTTTAAAGGTCAGTGTAGGGAAGCAGAGCAAGATGACAGATTAGAAGAATCCTCAATTTTGACTCTATGATGAAAATAAGTAACAAAAGAGAGACTATATTTTAATGAGAGAATCAGGAATCACAAAACAGGTGCCAGAACAGAAGAAAAGCATGAAGAAACAAAAGGCAACAAAGAAAAGCAGAAAACATCCAAACCCTGTCCCTGTCTCCCCCCAGTTCAGGGAAGGGGAAGCTAGAGACACATTCACAAAGTAAACCAGACTGCCCTGGCAACAGCCTGGCAATTCTAGCTGCAAGATAAGTCCAAACCTCCTGCAAGCCTTAAACCCAGTGTAGGGAATTGGTGAATAAATGAATGTACAGTGTGGAAGGCTAGCCTCAGTGAAGAAAGACATTCTGTCACTCCCCTTATCTCTAAGAGTTATAGCAAGACCTATCATTTGAGACTGGGCTATTGTGGGGGCTTAAAAACAGGAAGTCTTGGGACAACCGGACACAGTGTCTGGGTGACAGTCAGCCACTAGAGGTGGTTGTGGAAAGGGAGAAATTCTGATGTGAAACTGCAGACTGTGGAAAGTCTGTGGAACTGCAGAGAAGTTCAGGCAGTGAGATTCCAGCAGTGAAAGTTATCAGAGGCCCCATCATCCCTAGTAAGGAGTGATTCCCATTGCCTGAGGGTCATCATGCAAACAGACCACTGAGCCTATGACTGGTGTAGAATTCAGTCTTCAGGTTCTGCCTCCTGGCTACATATGTGGACTGCCAAGTAGGTCTGAGAGTCCCACCCTAAGCCCAAACATCCCAAACAATGTTCTTTGCACAGCCTCCTCCCCAACACAGGTTGGTGAACTTCTGGGCAAGGTCTGAAAGCATTGAAACCTACTTCAGGGAACTGTCCCTGACATATGTTTGCTACCAGGTAGGTCTGAGAGTCCTGATGCTAGGCCTTCCAAATCAGTGAATTCAATAGCCTCCTTACCCCCATAACCCCCACAAGGAGCAGACTGCTGGTCTGAAAATACTGAGATCCACCTCCAGGAACTGCATCTCAGCATGTGTTTGCTACCAGGTAGGACTGAGGGCCCTGATTCCAGACCCTTAGAAACATATGACTCCTTTCACAGCCTCCTTCCCCACCCATAAGGAGGTGAATTACTGAGTGAGTTCTTAAAGCACATAGCACTGAGAACTGAAACCAGCAGGCAGAGTCCTTGGCCCTTCAGTTCTTCCCCACTGTCATTACAAAACTCAGTGCCTTATTTTAACTCTCAACTAACTGACACATTCAGGGGTCACCCCTAGGTTTAGATGCCTGCTTCCCCTGGGTTCAGAAACTGAGAGATTTGCAGAGCAAGTGGAAACCTGCCAGGTCCACAGTATGTGAAACTTCCTGAAGCCAGCTGTCACTTCTAGCACGTAAAGAACAGAAGCTTCTATGAAGAAATCAGCCCAGAAGTAGACAACTGACCATTCTACAAGATACTCCAGCTAGTTTTCCTCAATCTGAGCAGTGGTGGGGATCAGGCTTGAGCAGATGTGCAAATCCTTGACTATTGAGGTATGCCTTCAGTACAGTGATGAGAACTAGCACCCCAACCCTGCGGTTAAACTTTCCTGGCTGAACATAGAGAATACTTCTACTGAAAGATTACAGGTAATTGAAACTTCCAACCAGCAACTTGTTCTCAGACGTATAAACCTCAATGCAGAAACAAGAAATATGAAAAACATGTCAATATAACTACTCCAAAAGGCAACAAACAACTCCACAGTAACAAACATTAATGATAGTGAAGTGTATGAAAAAAGTGATTTAAGAATAATCAATGAAATTAAAGAGGACATAAGTAAACACCTGAATGAATTCAGAGAGCTCAAAAAGAGAGCCAAATGAAATAAAGAAGACAATGAAAGAAATAAAAAAACCCAAATTCAATAAATACATAGTAACTATTAAAAAAAATCAATCAAAATTCTGGAAATGAAAAGTTTAATAAGTAAAATAAAAGAAAAACACTATTAAGAGCCTCTCCCATATACTTGACCAAACTGAAGACAGAGTATCAAGGCTTGAATACAAGGTAGATGTTTTAAAACATTCACATGAAGATAAAGAAAAAAATACAGAAGTATGAATGTAACACACGAGACCTCTGGGACAGAATTAAAAGACCAAAACTATGAATCAAGGGCATAGAGAAAGAGAAGGGGTTCAAGGTAAAGGCATAGAAAACATATGCAATTAAGTAATAGTAGAAAAATTCCCAGGGGCTCGTGGAGCAGCTCACGTGTTACAGTGCCTACATAGTAAACGTGAGGACCTGAGTTCACACCCAGTACCCACCCCCTCCCAAAAAAACTTCCCAATCTTGAAAAATAGATGGTCATCAGGTAGAGGAGTCTCCAAACAGACAAGACCAGGAAAGAACTTCCCTATATCATATTATAGTTAAAACATTACACATGAAGAACAAGGAAGGAATATTGAAACATGCAAGACAGAAGTATGAAGTCACCTATAAAGACAAACTCATGAGAATATCAGCAGATTTCTCAACAGAAACTTTATAAATATTGAGAGTGCAGAGTGAGGCCCTGAAAGAAAATAAATGCCAACCTAGATTACTGTACCCAGCAAAGCCATTCTTCATAGTTGAAGGAGAAATAAAAACCTTCCATTACAAACAAGAAGTAAATCAATTCACAACCACTAAACCAGGACTACAGAAGATATTTAAAGGAAAAGGAAATCCAAAAGAACCATAAAAAAAACAGGAAAGAAAAAAAATCTCACTAGACACATAGATAAGCAAATGAGTAGAGGAGACTCCAACACTGCAAAGACAACAAAATTGCAGGAATTACTATCTACCTTTCAAAAATAACTCTGAATATTATTGGCCTCAATTCTCCAATCAAACGACACAGACTGGGAGGTTGAATTAAGAAAAAGACTCACAATTGTTCAATTGTTGACTACAGGAAACACACCAAACTGGCAAATATAAACACAGCCTTAAAGTGAAAGGATGGAAAAGTATTTTCTAAGCAAAAGAAGCCGGAAAGCAAATAGAAGTAACTATACTTATATCTGAGGAAGCAGATTAGAAGAGACAAAGAAGGTCCCTTCATATTTACAAGGAGAGCAATTCATCAAGAGTAGATAACAATTATAAACATATACACACCAAACTCAGCACATGCAATTTAACACAGCAAACACTACTGGACAAAAGCACAGACAGACACTAAAGCAATAATAGTGAGTGACTTTAAACCCCACTCTTATCAATTGATGGGTCATCCAGACAAAAAAGTCAGCAAAGAAATTTCAAAATTAAAGGACTTTATAGATCAAATGGACTTAACAAACATCTACAACATATTCTACCCAAAAGACATAGAATATACACTTGAATCCCACGGAACTGTCTCAAAAATAGATATATTAGGACATAAAGTAAGTCTTAACAAATACAAGAAAGCCAAAAAGAACCTTCTTATATTTTATCAGACCACAATGGAATAAAACTTGAAATCAGTAACAAGAGAAACTATAGAAAATAGTAAAATACATGAGACCAAATGATCCACTTTTGAAAATCAAAATTGGGGGTGGGGGGAGTCAAAAGATTCCTAGAATCAAATGAAAATTAAAGCACAATTTATAAAACCTTTTGAGCCAGGCACTGGTGGCTCACACCTGTTAATCCTAGCTACTCAGGAGGCAGACATCAGGAGGATCGCAGTTCAAAGCCAGCCCAGGCAAATAGTTTGCAAGACCCTATCTCGAAAAACCCTATCACAAAAAGGGGGTGGAGGGATGGTGGAGTGGTTCAAGGTGAAAGCCCTGAGTTCAAGCCCCAGAACCTCAAAAACAAAACAAAACAAAAAAGAAATACAAAAATTAACTATCTAAGAATAAATGATCCAAACAATAAATGGGCAAATTAATTGAACAGACTATTCTCAAAAGAAGTGGTGCTAATGGCCAATAAATGAATGAAGAAATGTTCAACATCCTTAGCCATAAAGGAAACATAAATCAAAACCACACTGAGATTCCTCTCACCCCAGTCAGAATGGCAATCATTAAAATAAATAACAAATGCTGGAGAGGATGTGGGTTAAAGGAACCTTTACACACTGTTGGTAGAAATGCAAATTAGTGAGGCCACAATGGAAACCTGTTTGGAGGTTTCTCAAAAGCTAAAAAAATAAGCCAGGCACCGGTGGCTCGCCCCCTAGCTACCTGGGAGGCTGAGATCGGGAGGACTGTGATTCAAGACCAGCCTGGGCAAATAGCTCATGAAACCTCATTTCAATCAATAGCTGGGAGCGGTGGTCCATGCCTGCCCTCCAAAGCTAAGCAGGCAGCTGGGATCAGAAGAATCACAGTTCTAAGCCAATGAGACCCTATCTCAATGGAAAAAAAATCTGGGTTTTGCAGCATGTGCCTATCATGAGAAGCATAAAATAGGAGGATCATATCCAGGCTGGCTTGGGTAAAACACGGGACTCTTTCTCCAAAATAACTAGAGCGAAAAGGACACAAGTAAGCCCCAAGCAGTAAAGTACCTGCCTGGCAAGCATGAAGCCCTGAGTCCAAACCCCAGTACTGCCAAAAAAAGTTAAAAATAGAACTACCATATCATCCTACTATACCATTCCTGGGCATATATTGAAGGAATTTAAATCAATATAAAATAGAGACACCTACATACCAATCCATGGAATCTGCCTATGTACTCAAGAACAGATGAATGAATAAAGAAAATATGGTGTGTATATACAGCATGGAGTATTATTCATCCATAAAGAACTAAGTTGTGTCATTTGCAGGAAAATGGATAGAACTAGAGATCACCGTATTAAATAAAATCAGCCAGACCGAGAAAGGCAAATACCACATGCTCTCTCACATATGCAGAATCTAGATCTAAAAACATAACATGTGACACAAGTGTAAAATGGAGACTGCTTGAAGGTGAGAACCAGTAGGAGGGAGAAGGGTGAAAGAAGATTGTGAAGGGGACTGACTGTTTGAAATACTTTATACACATGTATGAAAATAGAATAATGAAACCCCCTAATATTGTTTTAAAAGGGAGAGGAGAGATAAGAAGGAGTAACAGAGGAGGTGAATTTGATCAAAGTACATTATATGCATGTACAGAAATATCACAATGAAAGCCCTTTGTACAATTAATACATGCCAACAGCAAAAAAGACAACATAGCTGGGCACTGGTGGCTCACATCAGTAATCCTATCTACTTGAGAGGCTGAGATCAGGATGATCATACCTTGAAGTTAGCCCACTCAACCTCTTCTGTCACAAAGCCCTAAGATGTACAGAAACTAGAAAACATGGTTATTATGGGGTTTATCTTTTAGATGGTCCATAAATTCAAGTGAAGATTTTAGCACAAAACTCCAAGAATAGTCAAAGTGGCTGAGAAAGAAAAACAAACCTAGAAGCATCACGCTTCTTTATTTCAAAATATATTTTGATGTTATGGTAGTTAAAACCATATGGTATTGGTATAATAACAGACACACAGACCAATGAAAAGGAATAGAGAGCCCAGAAATAAGTCCATATACCTACAGTCAGTCAGTCTTCAACAACTGTCAAGAAAACACTTTAGAGAAAGGATAGTCCCTTCAACAAATGGTGTTAGAAAAACTGGATGTTCACAAGTAGATAAATGAAATAGAACCCCTATCTCATACCATGTGCAAAAAAAAAATTTTGAAATGTATTAAAGGCCATAAAACTTCTAGAAGAAACCATAGGGAAAAATCTTCTTGATATTGGTCTTGACAGTGACTTTTTTTTTATATGTCACCAAAAGCAGAGGCAACAAAAGCAAAAATAGAGAAGTGAAATGAAATGAAACTAAAAAAAATCTTCTGCTCAGGAAAGTAAACAGTCAACAGAATGAAAAAACAATCTACAGAATGGGAAAAATTGAAAACCATCCACCAAATAAGGGATTAAAATATCAAATATGTGCCAGGCACTGGTAGCTCATATCTGTAATTCCAGCAATTTAGAAGACTGAGATCAGGAGGAATGCAGTTTGAAGACAGCCCAGGCATCCCCAAAATAACCAGAGCAAATGGACTGGAGGTGTGACTCGAGCAGTATAGTGCCTGCTTTGCAAATGTGAAGCCCTGAGTTCAAGCTACACTTCCACACACACACACACACACACACACACATACATATATGTGTGTGTGTGTATGTAATATGTAAGAAATTTATATATATATATATATATATATATATATGTGTGTGTGTGTATATATGTAATATGTAAGAAATTTCTAGACTAGAACTCACAAATTTTCAATATCGGCAAAGGCCTTGAGTGGCCATTTCTCCAAAGAAGACATACAAATGGCTAACAGGTATAAACTATGTTTTTAGTGTCATAGTCCCACTGTCTATATGCAGTTTTTCCAATATCATTTGGTGAAATCTATCCTTTCCCCATTCGTGACTCTTATGGAAGATTAGTGGACTGTATATATATATAGATTTATTTCTGCACTGTGACATTCTGTTCCATTGATCTGCATATCTGTCTTATGCTAGACTAATTTTAAATTATTGTAGCTATGTTATAGATTTTGAAAGTATGTTGAGTAAAGACTTAACATCACTAATCATCAGGGAAATATAAATCAAAACCACAATGGCATACCACCTCATCCTGGATATGATGCCTATTAATAACAACTACAACAACAAAAGGAAAGTGTTGGAAAAGATGTGAAGTTAAAACTCTCATACACTGTTGAAGAGAATACAAAATGGTGCTGCAGCTATGTAAAATAGAATGTAGGTCTGGAAGTTCGCACAAAAGTTAAAAACAGAAGTACATGTGATCCACCAGCACCACTCTGGATACATACCTAAAAGAACTGAGACCAGTATCAAGAAGAGACATCTGCACTCCTGTGTTCATCACAGCATTATTCATGGCAGCCAATATATGGAAATGACACAAATGATGATGGACAAGTAAAGAAAATTTGACGTATGTGGATATACATATATACACAATATGCAATGAAATATTATTGTCTTTAAAAAACAAGGATATCCTGCCATTTGAAACAACAGGGATGAATCTAAAAGAGATTGTAAGTGGAAAAAGCCAATGACAAAACACCAAATACTGTATGACCACACTTTTAAGTGCAATCCACAATAGCCAAACTATAGAAGCAAAAATTGAGTGGTGATTGCAAGGGGCTGTGGAGGAAGGGAAATGGGAAGTTGCTGTATGAGGAGAATAAAGTTTCAGTTATACAAAATGAATAAATTCTAAATATCTGCTATATAATATCATGGCTGTAGTTACCAATATTGTGTTGTACACTTAGAAATTTGTTAAGAGAGTACATATCATATTAAGTGTTGTTATGAAACAAGAACAACCATAACAACATAAAAAGGCAAAAGAAAAGTTGTAGAGGCGGTGGCTGTCTACAGGCTTGATGGCAGTGATTGTTTCACATGGTGTGCATATGTCCCAATCCATCGATAATATACAGTAAATATGTACAGTATTGTATATTTGGATACAAATATACAACTACACTTCAATAAAATTTCTAGAGTGCCTGCCTAGCAAAGCCTAGCAAGCATGAGGTCCTGAGTTCAAGCTCAAGTGCTGCCAAAAAACAAAAACAATCAATAAAATTTCTAAAGCTATTTATAAAATAATAAATAATCCTTTGGGAAGCTAGGTTAAAATGGGAGAACTGATAATTTAAGTAGAAACCACAACTTGCAAAACTAAACTATGATTCATCAAATAAATCAACTGTATCTAACCAGAGCATGCAAAACTAAGTTCAAACTCTTTTTACACTAGTGCTTTCAGCCCATAGGTTCAAGAAGAGACCACTGGTCTGCTCAGCTAATCACTCATCAGGGCCTCCCAGGTTATAAATGTAAAACTACTGGCTGTGTCACCAGCTTACCTACTTTAAAACTTCTGACCAGTCCCTGCCACAACCATCCTGGGTTTAATCACTAGCCCCAGCATCTTCCCCAGTTTCCCATTTTTGAGATGCCCCATGGCTCTCTACACTGTACATTCTCCTTGCTGCAACAAGCTAAAAAAATCAAAAGTTTTACTTCATGTATTTTTTTCAGTGAATGTTTAATTACAAACATAAAAGTTAAAAAATTTAGAAGCCAAGCATGGCGGCCCATGTCTGTTATCCCAGCACTCAGGAGGCTGAGGCAGGAAGATGGTGAGTTCAAGGCTAGCCTGGGATACGAAGCCAGACCTGGTCTCAAAAATAATTTTTTAAAATATGGATTGAATATATATATATATGTAAGACTTTTATATTTATTTTATATATATATATGTAAGACTTTCTACACAAGCCTACCATGGAGGAAGTGGTATTGAGGCGAGGCTTGAAAGACAACAGGAGTCAACCAGGGAAAGACTCTTCAGTTTTCCCATCCTCTCAGAGGGACACCCAAGTGCAAAGGCACTGATGCAGGATGAGAAAGCTAGCTGGCGTTTAAAAAGGGGTGTGAAAAGGGTGATATAAAGCCACTTCTATTCTATGATGGGACACAATGTTTTAGAGATTCATGTACATATGGGATGTTGCTGTGCAAACTATTAACAGTATGAATGTATGCTGAAATTCATGTGCCTTTTACTGACTTTCACCACCTGCTTTTCCTTAAGACTATAAAAGTAAGCATGTTCTTTTATAAGTTAAAAAAAAAGTATATGCCCTCCTCTAGAGGGGAGGGAGGCAGAAGGAGACCACAGTAGTGCTCAAAATAAAAGTCAATTAGAAAACCAGCACAGGACTATTCTGATCTGACCAGGTGGCAAGCCACCCCTCTACAAAGTGAAGAGGTAAATTTCCACATGCAACAGCTTCAAACCTTGGGACTGAGACAAGAAAATAGGAAAAACTACTCATAAGTTACCAGCAAGAAGAAAGTAAGTGAGCCTATGAAGTTACATCAAAGAATTAGTATGGCTTTCTAGGGGGGTCACGATCTTGCCTGCTGCATGAGAGGGAGACAACCTCTGAGCAGCCTGTTGGGAGCCAGGGGTTAATCTCACCAATTCCTTGTTTCCATTTTGCCCGCCAGTTCCATCAGAGGAGCATGCCTGCTAGCCAACAGATATCTGCAAGAGGGCAGTACAAGGTTTGCTCGAATTGTTGAAGGGCTCTAGAGAACTGAGACAGAGACACAGAGTGGGTGGCAAACACCACTTTGTACAGGATGTGGACAGTGGGGGAGGTAGTTCTTATATGGAACAGGGGGTAAGGGGAAGTCACAGTACCTTTTGCTTAATTTTACTGTGAACCTAAAACCGGTTTTAAAAATAAATAAAATGTGTTACAAACAAACCAAGGTCATTTGCTTATTGTTTCTGAACCTATGTGTGCAGTAGAAATAAAAGATGATGCCTCTCATTGTCTAACAGACTCAAAAGTCTGAATTCCCACTGAAGCATAACTCTCTTTTATGTCTTCTTGAGTGTTTGAATCACTTTTTCCTTCAAAGCACTGCCTTCTTTTTTCTCTACCCTTAGGCCCAGACACACCTCCCTTCCCCCAATTCCACTCTATCTTTTATAACATCATTATCTTGGAGCCAATGTTAGGTGACAGGTACCTAGTCCAATAAATTAACCTATGCCTCTGTGAGTTTTAGGCATGGACTGTAAGTTAGAAGAGTTTCTTTCACAATGAATGCCATGTCCACAAAACCTTTCAGCCTGAGGGTCCTCATAGCACAGTCAAATGGTGAAGCTGATCCCATCACTTAACAAATAGTGAGTAAGCATTTACTATGTGCTGGGCATTGTGCTACATGCTGGAGAGTTGAACAAGAAAGACACTATCTCTACTGTAAAAGAGGTTCTAGTAACTAGGAAGGGACAGAGTGGAAGTCACTCAGCTCCTCAATCAGCAGTGTGGGACCTTTACTATAAGCAATCACCAGCACATCTGAAATCTGCTGTGATGGTAGAGGGGGAGAATTCAAGTATGATGTGTTTGATATATTGTAAGAACCTTTGTAAGTGACACAATATATCCCTACCCAGCACAACAATAAAAAAAAGAAAAGAAATCTGCTGTGAAATGTGATCATTCTCTGGATGCATGGTTGAGAAATGCATTCTTGTCAAGGTCAGGACATGTCTGGAAAGGTTGCATATTTCCCCAGTACACTCACATGCACATGAGTTTGTTAACAAGTTTGTCCCACTTACTCTATGGGCAACCTGGGACAGCAGTTCAGAAAGCACACCCCAAATCCTAACTGAACTCCATGTGACCCTTGCTTCATTTTTCCTATTGGCTCTTTCCAACTACAACACCACTTTGGAAAGTTCAATCCACTTGGCAGAAAGGAGCTGACTAATTGTGGACCTATGTGTTTTCAAAGCTTAAGTTGAAACGTTTTGACTAAAATTCAATTGAAATAACCATCTTATTCCTTACAGTTAAACTACTATGGTAGTTGTGAGGTTTCTTCCTCACAACTTAGCTAGAATGAGCCTCATCTGTAACTGGTTACTTTTCAGAAGTAAAACCATATTTTCCTTGAGAATACTTGAAAGCTTCTACCCTATAAAAATACTTACTTTGGCCAAATCCAAGAAATTAAACTTTGGAGATATCGTGCCTTAGGTGGGCTTAGAAAAAGCAAAACTGAATGAGCATTGGGGGCCAAACAACCTTTTAAGGGACTCTGCTCTGCTCTCAGGCAGCTTGGCTCCTCAGCAATTGCACTGAATTAAAATAAGCAATGTCACTGAATTTTGTAGTTACTAGAGGCAACTTGATTTCAGTACTTTTTTTAATCACTGACAACTATATCCAACCAGTTTTCTGCTTTTGCTGAAATCTCTTTCTTAGTTCTAAAGCTGAGATGTTGCACAAATGGAACATGAATTACAAGTGTAGAGGCTCCAAAAGTGATCACTGCTCAGCTTGCAGTTCCATATCATTAGTTAGAGATGGATACAACCATCTCTTGGAGGCTGATCTACTAAGCCCTACTGATATTTACATCTTGATCTAGATGGGCTTCCAATTACCTCCTGAAACCCAACTCACAGAGGCAGGAAAAAAAAATGAGGAAAACCAATGAAGAACAAGCATCTAAATAGGAAAGAGACATGGGTGTATATGGGAAAATGAATATTGAAAGCAGCTAGGACTACTACAAAACTTTATCAAATCAAACCTACAATTGATAGGATAATATATCTCCCTCTTCACAGTTTCATTTTGCAGAATGTTTGTTCCTAGAAATGGAGATCTGCCTTTATGAGATAGGCAAAGAGCTCTGTGCATGGTAATGTCTAAACAACTGTGGCTCCATAGTGAAATGAAAGCTCAAATAACTGCAGATACACAATCCAAGAAGAGAGCATTTAGTCTCTTGCTCCAGGATTAAGGCTTTGAATCAAAAACACATCTGGAAGAAAGTAATAGCTCATAGTATTCCTATTACATGGAGAAAGTCAAAGAGCACGAATCTCTGAAGCTGGGAGCTAGCATTTGCAATTGTGTCTGCACGTGAAAGGGCTCTTAGACCAGGCAGCAATGTGTAAATGCTAAGATTTTATGACCATAGAAATATTTTGACAGCACTGAACCTTTTTGTCATAATTGAAGGTTATACAATATATGTTTCAAATACATTGTCCACTTGCTATATACAATTGTACTATTTAATCCTTGATAATTTATAGTAAATGCTAGAAATAACTCTATCATTGGCATACATTACTCTTCATATCTCACATGATGCCAGGATAAAAGACTACAAATGTTATTTTCATTGAATTCCAATGAAAATTGCAATAGAACTTTTAAGGGATCTCAGCAAATTTGGGATATTGGGAAAAGTTCATGAATACCTAAAAATATTTTATAAGTATAGAAAAGAGTAGAACTGCTTATTAGAAATTAAGAGTATTATATGTTCATAGTACTTTTGAAAAACATGAAATGATAAAATAAAAAAGAAAAACATATGGTACTGATATAGGAATAGAAAATGAAACCAATGCAATTAAATCTTGAGTTTAAAAACAGATCTGTGTGTGCATACAGCAACCACCCATGCCATGGACATGGAGCCGTAGATAAGTGGACAAAGGATGCATTGTTTGCAAGATGTTATTAAGAAAACTGATTATTACATGCAAAATAATTAACCACATATTATACACAAAGGTGAGCTTAGAAGAATTCAGGAGCTGAAAGTATAAAGGAAAATATAAAACTAATAGGAAAAATAGAGGAGTATGCTTTCATTATCTTGCAGTAGGGAAGATATTTTTAGCAACAGTCCAAAATCACACATAATAGATGGGAAATTATTGAATTTCCTTTAAAAATGGAACCTCTCAAACTTTTAAAATACAGGTGATTGGGCATCTGTAGTTGACATGATATTTATATCAGTGTATATCTAATATAGAACACAAAGTTAACAAAAACATGAAAAAGACATTTCAAATATCTTTTTTGCTTTTTGGCGGCACTAGGGTTTGCACTCAGGACCTCACATTTGCGATGCAGGCACTGTTACTACTTGCGCCATTCTGCCAGAACTTTAAATATCTTAATCCAACAAACAAGTAACATCTAGAACATTCAAGAGACAACAACAAATTAACAAACAACTAAAAGCCACTTAGTAAGAAAAATGAACAAAGGATTTATATCCATTTAAATTATATATACTTATCATAAAATGGGGAAATCTGAAAATGAGAAATATGTAAAACTCAAGTCTACTGGTGTTCAAATAAATTAAAAAATAAGTATGATGCCACCTTGTGTATTAACAAATTCAGGTCAGAAAGCACTGTCCAAAAGGTAGCAAATAGAACATTTGTTATTCTAGTAGAACAAGAAGTGTGTGGTCTTTCCATGGAACAATCTGACAACACTTATCTGTAAACTTGCTTCCAACTCTTGGATGCAGATCCCAGAGAAATACTGCAAAGGTCTACATAAGGACATGAGAGTGGATGAGAACCTGTGGCAGGTGGTATTGAGCAACCTAGATGCCCATCACTACTGAGGGGATAGTCAATGTGCTGGAATGGACAAATCTTGAACAACACAAAAATGAGTTTGAAAAGTAAGAAACAGACATGCTTTATGGCGAAATGTACCCCATTTAACTAAAAACACAAGTACAAAATCATAGTGTATATTTTTAAATAAAGTATATCTAAAAGACATAGAAAGTACATTAAGGAGCATTTATTGAGAAGGCAGCAGAAGAAATAAGCATGAGAATCTGAGGGAAAAAGATGAGAATATTAAAATTAAGTTAAACAAAAGTGATGGCCAATCCAAGGTCACAGAATTAGGAAATGGCACTGGTATGAGAAGTCCATACTGAAGGCACAATTTTTTAAAGGAAAAACACACAGGGTTACAGTTATCTCTCACTGACCACTGTGTTTATCATGGTAGGCCTCATATATGTCCATGGTATAATCGCCAAAACCTCTGGTGTTTCTTGTATGGTCACTTCACTGATGTGACCCAGTCAAGCATCTAGGGAGATTTTCCTAGATTATCCAGGTGAGTCCAATGTAATCAAAGGTGTATTTATAGGAAGTATGAAAGGGGAGCAGAGGACAGAGTAGGAGCTATGATGATGGAAGGAAGAGAGAGGAGTGACAGAAGGAAGGGCTCAGGAGGTAGCTTCTCCAAGCTGAAAAGGGCAAGAAAACAGATTCTCCCATGAAGCTCCCAAATGGAACCAACATCTGATTTTAGGCCAGTAAGACTGATTTTGGATTTTTTTTTTGGTGGTGGTGCTGGCGTTTTGAACTCAGGGCCTTGCACTTGCTAGGCAGATGCTTTACCACTTGTGCCAGGCCCCACCATTTTTATTTTAGTTATTTTCAAAATAGGGTCATACATTTTTGCCCAGACCAGCCTGAAGGACAATCCTCCTATTTATGCCTCCCATGGAGCTGGGATGGCAGGCACACATCACTATGCCAAGCTGTTTATTGGTTGAGATGAGGTCTTGTGAAATTTTTGCCTAGGATGGCCTAGAACCATGATACTCTGGGTCTCTACCTCTTGAGTAACTGGGATTATAATGTGAGCCACCTAGAACGGGGTCATGCTTGACCCCATTTCAGATATATTACAGCAGCAATGACAAACTGATTCAGTTATTACTAGTTTAGACCCACTTCAAAATCTTTAAAGTTGTTATAGGGAGGGTAGACAGGTTTCCAGCAAGGTCCAACAACTAGCTAATATCAAATGTGGAGCTAGAATCTGGTTCTCTGAACACGTCAGTGCTTGGTTCTTTCCATGACATCTTGCAGTGAACACAGGTAACTCTCAGGAGTTAAAGCACCAGGGAATTTGAAGTCAAGTAAAATGTAGACATAAAAGTGGGTGGCTAGTTTCAAAGGCAGCACAGTTTTGAAAACCAGGCATAAAAGAATACAGGTTCTGCTTCAGAGTAGCTCAAGATACACAAATAAACCTTCTGTTCTTAAAGTCCTATAACTACTTTCATGTTCGTGATCTAGAACAATTCTGACGTGATTTGACTGTTCCAGAAATGCTGTCTCTACATACTAATGAATTCTTAACAAAAATATTTTCAAAAATGAGGACAGGTATGAATAGCGATACTATGGAGGTTGCTGTGATATAGGAAAAAAGTACTGAAGTTGAAATCAGAATTGGGTTCAACTCCCAACTCTGCCATTAGTTTTGTGCCCTGCATTCAGTTGGTTCGCTTCTCTGGGCATCAGTTTCATCTATATCCATTATAATTCTTGCACATTAGACCAAACCTAAACCATGAGGAGATAGTGCTGCCTGACACTAAACGCAGGACTGCAAGCCAGAGAGATGAGCCCTGGTACTTACTGAGTGCCTCTTGGAATCCCAGTGTTGAGCTCCATGCTTCACTTCTGTCATATTTTCAAAATAATACACAAAGCACACATATTTTACAGTTGAGAAGACACAGACTTGGAGAATTCAGTACATACTAGTTAGAACCAGCCTTGTCTGACTCAAAATTTGTGGTCCACAACAATGTGCCTTTTCTTCCCCAAAGGTTAAATAATTACAGCTAACACTTTTCAGTTTAGAAACATTTCCACACACACTCATTCACTCAGTCTTATGTAACCATGCAACAAAGCCACGGCAGATGAAAAAACAGATCCAGACACACTGAAAGAGCTTGTCCCAAGTCAGAGAGTTAGGCAGAAATGGTAGAATTTGAATTCAGGTCTGCCTGACACCAGGCTTTTCCACTGTGCCCAAGTATCCACCACTTAAGGTAGCATAGGCAAATCATTTAACATCTCTAAACTTTAATTCCCTCCACTATAAGGATTCTACAGTCATACTTGCCACCTGTCATTCTGAGGATTAGATAAGCCTTAGGAAGTATTTTGTAAGCTTCTAAAAATATACAAATGCAGGGTGTTTCAGCATCCCTTGAGCAGTGACCATGTTTGTCAGTCAGTTTAACTCTTTTCTGGAAAGTTTAGACAGAATTTCCCTAACAAGGCTAGGGATGTAGCTCAGTGATAGAGCACTTGCCTAGCATGTATAAGGCGTTGAGTTCAACTCCCAGCTCTGAAACAAAAAAATAGAAAAGGAAGGAAGGGAGGGAAGAGTAAGTAAAAAGTCAACTTCTTTAATCTATCTACAACAGTGTGTGTACAGTATATGGAAGAAGTGGGAAAAGAGGGGAGGGAAAAAGAAGGACGGGAGAAGAAAGGAGATGGATGAGTGCCATTTCATAATGACAAATGTGTCAATTTTAGAGCAAAATAAACTATTTCTCGATTTTTAGCAATAACTGAGCCTCAAAATTAATTCTCCACAAATTTTGAAGAGTTGCAATCATACAGATTATATTTTTGGTCATGATAAATTAAGATGGCAATCAAAAATGAAAAATAACTAGAAAAATACCCAAATGCTTTAAATAACTCACTGTTCAAAAACAAGTCACAATGAGAATCAGAAAATATTTTCAACTTTTCTTTGCAAAGATAAATGGCTATGTGCTCCCTTAATTTGAAGGACAATCTCTAGGCTTATTATTTGCTCTCTAAAATACAGGGCATATTTCTGCTCACTTAGAAAAATTCAGCATATTTCCTTCATACCAAACGCAATGTGTTGAAACACATTCTGGGAATAAGGATTGACTCTTCATTTGCTTACCATTAATAATCTCCCACTCTAGCTTTAGTTAATTCTTGATGGCTAAAAGCCAAGTTACAGCTTTATACTATGGTTATGAATTCCTAGAAGGAAGAAAGCACACTTTAATGTGATTCTCTGAATGCTAAAATAAGAGTTTATAAGTAAGGACAGCACTGTAGTCAAAATACTTTCTCAACCTGATACATTATTGTGTCAGGTTGCTATAAGTTGGAATAATTTTCATTTCAAAATCTTATTAATAACTGACAAAAAAGAAAAACTTCATAAAATCTTGTCTTTAGTGAGACATGTATTTGTGGGTGAATTTCCTTGCCATTATAATAATGTAGTCTCTTTGATTAATAGTAAATAAGCTATTTTTTTAAAAAAACTATAGGTCAACAATGAGAACTTGCTGAAAAATCACAGGTGTTGAACTTTAAAGAATGTTACCAAAGTATTTTAATTGGAATTTTGAAATATGTAAAGTTCTTTCAAATTATTCAGAGTAATAGGAATAATTTAAATGCCTGTATGTTCCCAAAGTTGCTTCTCCTCCCAAGCCTTCTATCATTGCATAGACTGTGGAGTTGGAAGGCAGGCATTTTAGTACTAGCTCTGACATGGACCAGCTACATGTTTAAACCCTCTGAGCATACTTCCTTATCTGCCACATGTGTCTATTTGTCTATTGAGGAGACACCAAAGGTTTATTTTTATCAAATTGGCTGATAACTATTGTCTCAGTCCATTTTCTGTTGCTATAAGAAGATACTGAGGCTGCGTGATCTATAAAGAACAGAAGTTTCTTTTGCTCACAGTTGTAGAGGCTGGCACCAGCATCTGGTGGAGACTTGTGCTGCCTTGCAACCTACCAAGGGCATCACATGGCAAGACAGAACAAATGCACCAACCAGGTCTCTTCCTCTTCCTGTAAAGTCATTAGTGTGCTGGAGGCATGACTCAAGTGGTAGAGCACTTGCCTAGCAAGAGAAAGACCCTGAGCTCAAACCCCAGGACCACTTAAAAAATTATTTAAAAAAAATAATAAAACTATTAAGGCATCATGAAGGCCCCATCTGCATGACCAATCTAATGCTAATTACTTCCCAGAAAGTGCATTCTCAAATACCATTAGACGTACGAATTTGGGGGTTAAGTTTCAAACACATGAACTTTATTTTTCTTTTGGCATTGCTGGGGTTTGAACTCAGGGCCTTGCACTTAATAGGCAAGCAATCTACCATTTGAGCTATTCCCTCATCCCTTTTTGCTTTGGTTATTTTTGAGATAGGGTTTTGCATTTTTCCACAGGCTGGCCTACTCTGTGATCCTCCTACTTAACTTTTGGTATAGTTGGGAAGACAGGTGCATGCCACCACACCGAGATTTTTGTGGCAGAGATGGAGTCTCACTAACTTTTTGCCCTGGCTGGCCTTGAACCGTGATCTTCCATATCTCCTGCTCCTGAGTAGCTATAATCCCAATTACTCCAGTGAGCTACCACATCCAGGCAATGTACAAACTCTTGGGTGGCACATCAAATCACAGCAACTACAAAATGATTTATTTGTTATAAATTTTAAGTATATTGAATATTAATAAAGAGATTTGTTAGTTTCAAATTCTAACAGACGTTATTGTCCTAAAAAGACAAAGAGAATACTCACATTGTAAGTTTTTTCTTATTCAATTACCATCCTGAGAAAGTAAAGAAAGGTATTTAAAGTTTTCAGTAAATGAAAGGCATGATTTAACCTGTGAAATAATAAGGAGCTTTAAAAGTTGTCTCCAGCTGTGGGTGTGGCTCAAGTGGGAAAGCACCTGCCTAGTAAGCACAGGCCTTGAGTTCACCTACAAGTACCATTAAAATAAAGGAGGGAAGGGGAAGTTGGACAGCCTCAGTAGCTCAGCTCTGTAATCCTAGCTACCTGAGAGGCAGACATTAGAGAATGGCAGTTCAAGGCCCACCAGGGCAAAAATTCTTAAGACCCCCATCTCAACCAATTAAAGCTGAGAGGATCGTGGTCCAGGCTGGCCCAGGCTTAAAACAAGACCCTATTCAAAAAATAACTAAAAAGGGAAAAATGGATTAGGTCATGGTTCAAGTGGTAGATACATGGCTAACAAACATGAGACCCTGAGTTCAAACCCCAGTACTACCAAAAAAAAAAAAGTTGTCTTTAAATTATTTCTCAAGCCAACTCTAGAGGGCAGATGTTAACACAGTTCAGTAAAAAATTATAAATAACCTACTACATGGAGGTGATAGAAAGAGTTGTGTGCTACTGAGATTAGAAAGATGAACAAGGTTCAATCTCTGGCTTCAAGAGGAAAAAGTAATGAATGTCTTAGCTATAGATCATCAGTAAGCAGACTGTCTCCAAAGTCTCTCTCACTCTCTCTCTCTCTCCCTCTCTCACTCCCTTTCCTTTTCCCTCTCTCTTTGTCTCTCTCTCTCTCTCTCTCTCTCTCTCTCTCTCTCTCTCTCTCTCTCTCTCTCTCTTCCTACATACATTTAAATCTATGCATACATACATGAATTTGTATGCAAAATTAGTAGTCTCTGGGATCATTTCTTCCCCACAAAATTACTTACCCAAAACACTGTTATTTTGGTCTTTCTAATTAGAATAAAGGGCACCACCATCAAACAAGCTGCTCAAACTACAAGAAGCCTGAGAAAAGAAGAGTTAAAATAGACACAGTGTTATAAATGAGTTTGAAATCATAATGGAATCAAAAATAATACTCAAAAATGATCGAAGACTTACATAGCAGAAAAAATGTCAGGTGCATGGCTGAAAAAGTGAGGTGATGATCCCTGAAAACTCTAGTTAAAAGATTTCAGGTACTTGCATCCTGACAGAGAAGAATTCAGACAGGATGTAGAAATGCAGTGAAAGTGATAAGTAAAGTTTATTGACGGTGAGGGGAAGGCATGACAAATGAAAGAATAGTGGGTCCCCAGCCAGATGGGATAGAAATTCCTGTCTCTCTTTTAAAGGGACTTTAAAAATTGAAAAGGCAAATGGCAGGAAAAATTTGGGTGAGCTTTGCAGGATGAGCTAGGGTGATTAGGGTGATTGACTGGTTTGACTGACAGTCTTGTCATACAACATGGGGCACTCTGAACATGCAGTCACATATTTTAATTGTATCTGTGAGGTGTGGCCAGTATTCATGTTTTAAGTAGAGCACTTTTACCTGAAAGGTAATTAAGGGAAGAATTCCCCCAAGACTTCTTTCCTTTGGGCAAAACCTACAATTGCAAAAGATTTAAATTGAGGAGGACTCTACAACTGCTAAGATTTTACTCTTGAAAAGAAGTTTACAATTGCAGAGCATGGCACTGGGCTGTTACAGAAGTTCAGGATGAACTTCACTGAGGAAAGACTCGTGGTGCCAGAGAGTCCCATGACTTTTTCTTTCCCTATTACTAACCCTCCTTGGAAAGACACAGGAGTGTAACAGTAAGCAATTGATAAAGAAATCCAGAAATGATGAACATTAAGTATTAAAAGAAACAACAGTCCTAACACAGGGCACTGGTCAAGATGGTAGGAAAGGGGGAGAATGCCCCCATCCAGGCTTTAAGCAAAAGAGAAAAAGAGAAGCTCAACAAGCTCCACAGCACATAGTCTAGCACCCTGCAAAATATAGCTCAAGATGGAGACCTGCAATCCAGGCAGCAAGCAGTCACTGGAGAAGCTCCCCCTGCACTTCCTAGTTTGGGCACTGCTCCCATACTGAGGAAACATCTTAAGAGAAGACTTATAGTCAAACTTTTTTGGACAAGAAGAGCAGAAGCCCCTGAATTTTTTATATTCCCAAGTCCCCAAAGCCTTGCCTTTTCCACTGACTAGGCAAGCAACCCCTCCAAGAATCAGTGTGGACCCAGAAAGCTGATTGTGATTGCACACAGATTTGTGGATCTGTGTCCACATGGCAAAGGGAAGTTGAGTGTGATTACACTGGGGAACTCCAGCCTGACCTCTGATAAGAGGAAAGAGACTAACTGTGTGTGAGTGTGACTGGGGGGGCTAGGATAGAGACTGGCATGGCTAGAGCATGAAGTGCCTCCCCCCAAGTGCTGATTGCTCCAGTCTGCTCTTGGAGCACCAGAGACATTTGGTGGAAATGCATCTGCTGTTCTGGCATTTCCCATAGCCACACATGCACTGGCAGAGTGCCTCCGGTATAAGGCATCCAGCCAGGCAGCCCTTGGACTCAGCTGGCAAGAGCAGTTTGAGGGCAGCTCCTGCAGATCCTGCATTGCCAGACCTGGATATTAAAAACACTGACATGAACTCAGTGCAGCAGCATTTCACCTTAGTGGGAAAGACAGGGCACAGCTTAGTTCCCAAATAGCCCTTTCTGATTCAGTCTGTCAAGATGTCAGAGAGAAAATGTCATGGATTTGGGGAACTGTGGGTTGGTAAAATAATTTACCAAGATGGAGAAAACAGATTAGGATGCCATTAAGAGAAAAGACAAATGGTATGCGGATATGCAAAAAGTATATAGCTCTGAGACAGGGTCAGAGTAAGTTTTATAACTTGGGTTAGGCCACTTTTGATTGGCTGTATCCACTTTTGTGGACCTTACTGATTAGTTGTCTATTCCTGGGATCATGGTTTGAATTTCTCACACATAGGAACATCTCTGTTCCATGGGCCTCCTGGATGGCTGGATTCACCCCCTACATTCCATCTGTTCCTTGGTATTTCTTTGTCTGCCATGTTTCCTTAAAATGGAGGCCTCTTCCACATTCCCCCCTGACAGAAAAACAAAAACAATCCTGGTTTAAATGGGGCAAATATCTCATCTTGTAACTGCTTTGAATTGGATTGTATCACAGAGATGTCCCTACCTATGTATTTGTTGTTCTGGCAGAGGGTTATGGAGCTGTCCAAGGAGAAATGGCAAGGTCCAATTGAATACAGAAATAAAATTGTATGGAAGCCTGCCTGATCTGAGGACAGAGGCACTGGAGGGTCAAGCAGTAGAGGATGGAACCCATGTTGTACCATTATTTGCAACTTTGTGGCCTGGAGGCAAGAAGAAACAAATCCGGTTAAAGCATTAATAAGTTAAGGAGCAATAGCAGAGAACTGAAACAGAAACTAGAGGTTCTAAGAAGAGGAGAAGCCACTAAAACCATAACCAGGTATTTTCCCATGAAAGTCATCTATCCCTGGGTAGCTCATTCTCTAAATTGAGAGGTTTGGTGGATGAGTTTGTGAATGTTAGAACTGTCCTGATCTATAACCCCAAAGCAGCAGTCTTCCACTAGCATAGCACAGGTGATAGTGAGCATGTCTAAAGCCCTCTGGTAAGACTACCCAAAAAGTAGCGTTTTTTTATAAATCAATGAGGGTTTGGTCAGGATATCTAAAATATTGGCTATCTCAAGTGACAGGATTTTGTAGATTATGGAGGAAGAAATAATTCCTGCCATTCCTGCTCTATGTCTGATGTAATTTTGAAGCCCATTAGTACAGCCATGAGTTGGAAAGCCTCCCTTTTTTTAAAAGCTTGTGAATGTCCATACATAGGGAAGAATATCTAGAGATTTCCTGAAGTTATAGGAATAGTGGGTAATAGAAAGGCTAGTTTTTTATCCATTTGGAAGGTAGAGAGGCATGGGCTTTACAGTTAGGTACTCATGTTGATGAACCATTTCTTCACAGCCTCTCAGCTTTGGTTGTTTTGGAAACTGGCACAAGTGACTCCATTTGAAATCTAATAACTTCCCTCTTATCTCAACAGCTCTTTCTAAACAATGTCTCTGAATGGTCCCTTGTCACTGGAAAGAACTTTGCCCCAGTAAGTCTTTTCTTGTTGCCAGTATAAGATGCTCCAGTTGGTCTGGTCTAGTCACATATTGGAGGAGAGTGACAAGCAGATCAGATGGGAGTCAGTCAGTGCCATTAAGACCCTTGTTGGTCAAATTTAAGCAACAAAGAGGTTTAGAAGTGGCTCTTAGGCTAGGCTTACCTTGAGTCCATTGGGCTTAATTTTGTTTTATAAGTAACATCCTAGTTTCTCAAAAAGAATATTTCTCAAGTTGTTATTGTTAGTAGCTTTACTTCTGCAGAATGACAGCAGACAATGGTACAACATTTTACCAGAAAAATACAAAACAAAACCCAACAGAAGCAAGTATTTAAAATCTAACTCATTTTATAGATTAAGTTATTGCTAAAGTCATCTTCCATGGGTTTGATTATAAATGCTCCAGAAAGATCAAAACTATAATGACATTCTTAAGATAGCTATGGTTGAAATACTGAAAAACAATTTAGCAGTTCAAGACCTATTTGTGGGATATATTTTGAAATAATTTTTATAAAAATCTGAACTAAACGAAATTTTTTAAATAAAATTAAAAAAAAACAAATGTTAAAGCCCCATTTACAAGCTCCCAATTAAGCAGCCAAAACAGCCACTTGAGTTTTAAAATGGCCAACTTTTTCCCTTGGTCCAGAGTCTGAGAGTTAAATCCCAAATGCCTGAATTTTAGTTAGACATGAATGAGATAAGATAATCAATTTTCTTGAACAGATAATAGTTTTTACATTTTTACAAAAATAACATACACAAAGAAGTATATTAATTTAGAGTACTCTCAGATAAGACCTTTTAGACAGAGATTTGTTACAATCCTCTCTAGTGGTAACAAGATGGCACAGACTTTGTGTCTGCCCTAGTGCTGATAACAGGGGTGTTGGTGTAATAGTTCCCCAGAAACTTTGTCTCAAGTGATCAAAGAAAGAAAGTCACAGACAACAGGGTGAGCAAAAGAACAGAGCTGTATTTAGCAAAGAAAGAGGAAAACAGTGGAAGAACTCCCACAAGGGTGGGTTCTCACAGAGACTGAGCAGATGGGATTTCTCTGTCCAGGAGTTTTATAAAGATTTTTAACTCCCTGACTGAAGGGAGGTCCACTGTGTCTCTGTGTTATTAGTCCATTCATGGGATGCATGCCTTTGCTAGTCAATGGGCATCACAGGGGTGTTATATATGCTCCCCTCTCCTTTCCCCCAGCAACTCTGAGGTCTGGTATATGAGCCAAACATATTATCAGGGCATGGCTCACACACCATTCACATGCCACAAAAGTTTCAAGGCTTGGTCAAGCAGTTTCAAAGATCCCCATATCCTGTTTCTCTTGTCTCTAAGCCTATGGCAAATTTTTATCAAGTTCCTCCTCCTCTAATCTACCTGACCAGTCTCTACCTCCTAGTTCCAGTCTTCATGCCATCATGGTATAGATAAGCACTATGAAGTTGGGCTGCAGGTAACATGGTGGTCCCTGCCATGGCCTTCTGAGGAGTTTTCAACCTCAAGGTTTGTACAAAGGGCTTTCAGGTGGAATATAAAGCCATGTTATGTACAAGCACAGAACAAACAAATGGGAAATTTTTTGTTGTTGTTTGTGATCCCAGAGGCTACAGGTTGTAGGACCAATTTAAAGGGCTCTCTCCCAAACTAGGGAGGCTCATTCTAACCCCTGAGAGTTTAGAGGAGTAAGATAAGACAAATGGAAGACTCCTGAATCATCCTGGGCCTCAGCAGCACAAAAAGGAAAAAGAAGTCTAAAGAGAATAAAAGGCTTTCCTTCTGGGCAGAGTGGAATAGCAAAATCAGCCCAAAAGGTTTCCAGAGGAAACAAAATAAGGAGACAGATTTAAGTCCTCAGGAAACATAGAATCAGGGCAGGATTCATTAGACCTATGTCCCTCCCAGAGGTCCCAGTTCTTAGAGAGGGACATGAAGGCCTGAACATAAGGAACCTCAGAATATTTAGAGAAATTACAGCAGAAAAGATCAGGTTGGAAAATGGTGCTATGTTTAAGAGTATTATTTTGAGGCCAGACTTCTTGATCTGGCAGTTTGTAAGCCGGCCATGCCACATTACAAGGAAATATTAAGGGTTTTTTTGTTTGTTTGTTTGCTTGCTTGCTAGCTTGCTTGCTTGCTTGTTTTTTAATTGTTTGAGGATCAAATTTAGCCCAGTGGCAGAGAATGCAATGCAGGCATAAGTCTAAAGGGATGGAAGCAGCTTGACCCATGTCAGGAGAGGGGTTTCTAAGTGCTCTAAGTCTCCATAAGGCATCCCACCACGAGAGAAGAGGCCTACCATCCACAAGGGGACAAATCAGGATGCCTGCTCTGCTGGGGTATCCCACCAAGTCAGAGGGACCCCAAAGTTGGGGTGCAACTTTCCAGTATGATAGGAACTCCCTCCCCACAGAGTGCTATCTCAGCATTGACAGAACTTCCAAACATGAAGTCGGGGTTTGCAGTCCTGACCAGAGAAGGAGAGTGATAAGGGACAAGGGAAACTCACCAGTGGTACTGCAACTTGTTCTATGAGACAGGGAAAAAATAATCCTTCCACAGTAAAGGGCAGAAACAATCCTTCTTCAGGGCAGAAATTATGTCATCCAAGAAGTTATTGAGAGGATTTGAAATTAAATTGTGAGAAGAAAGTTAGGGTTCCTTACAGCAAGCACACACAGTTTGGCCTGGTGAGCTTCCACTGCCAGTTGTGCTGCATGTTGGAAGTGGGGACTTGAAAATGGAGAGGAAAAGGCAGGCTCTTCACCCTTTAGAGCAATGGGTTTCAGACACCCAGGAGGAGGAGCCCTTTGGATCCCTCCAGGGAGTCATCCTAGTCAGAGACCTGCAATTGTCCCCAAACCCCAGAATAGTACTACCAAATCTCCTGATTTGAAAAGAAAGGAGTTCTCTGAGTTCCCATATAGGGTAAAGCATTCCCCATAAATGGGAGCCTCCTCCACAAAACCCTTTGGCCTCCAAACCAAACATAATGCAAAGTGACAAGCCTGAGGAAATAAAATTTCTATCCTCCGTCTCCTCGTGAAGGAATATTGACTGGTCTTTTTTCCTGTTTTGCTCTGTATTTTTTTTATGTTGTCCCTCACTATTACTTCTTTGATCTTCATCACCTATAGTTTTCTTCTCTTTCCTATCTTGCTTCTTCTCTTTCTTCCTTTCCCCATCTCCTTTCTTTTTACTTAATTATTAATATTTTTATTTTTGATCATTCTTAAATTCCTGGTTTATCCTAGCTCCTCTCTTTTCTATCTTTAACCAATGCATAGTTCATGTTTCTAATTTTTTTACCACATTTAAATACCTGGTTTGTTTCTGTAATTGTTTTTACTACTATAGTCTGGTTTCTCTCTTCTGAATAGTAGTAGGGATTGAGACCTCCAAGAGATTTTTCACTAAGAAGACTATACTTAGTGTATAATAAATTATAAAAGTCTATAAAAAGTATAATGTATTATATATTATTTATTTTTTCACATGAAAATAAAAAATGTATTCACCCCAACAGATGTACAAATCACAACATAAAAACACAAGTAATATGAAAAACAAGGCAATATTGAAAGGTAGCAGACAGACATAAGCCACTGCTTGTTCCACAAGAGCAATGAAAATCATTATAATTAAATTTCCCAACTCCAAGGTGACCAGTCTCTGTTAAAATCAAAATACCTCATCAAGGCCAGGGGACATCATAGGATGCTTTAAACTCTGCCACTTACCAAAAGCTTAATTCTTTCTTTATTCAAGAGTAATACACACCCTAAACATCAGCTACGTCTGGGGCTGTAAGTTTCACACAGGTAATCTCTTTAAATTAATAAGCAGGAGCTGAGAATTTCACACAGCTAATCTCCACCAGATAGGCAGAGGTCTGAGAATTTCACACAGATAGATCAATGGTTAAGAATTTCACACAGGTAATCTAATTTAATAAAATAAAGACCCAG
Organism: Castor canadensis; assembly: GCF_047511655.1. Taxonomy (NCBI): domain Eukaryota; kingdom Metazoa; phylum Chordata; class Mammalia; order Rodentia; family Castoridae; genus Castor; species Castor canadensis. Next base: position 63,978,598 of record NC_133393.1, on the reverse strand, counting down.
GCCCAGTACTCTATCCTACTACTAGATGGACCTAGTTCTGAGAATTCCTCAATAAATATTCCAGCTCCAAATGCTGACACTGTTGTTCTCACTCTAGAGCTCAGTCTATTGAAAGTGTACTCCTTTCCTAATAAACATTACTATCACTTTTACTATGCTTCCAAGTCTTGCCTGAATTCTTCTCTCATTGGATGCAAGAACCAAGGTAGATACCAGGACTCAATTTTCTGATAAGAATGTAACTCTTCTCAAAGTTCATTACTCCTCAATAACTGAATCCAAACATACTGAAATGGTTGAAATGCTAGACAAAGAATGCCAAAGTCTAGTTTTTTAAATGATCAATGACTTCAGAGAGGATTTAAATAAAAAGATGAATGAAGGCGGAGATTCCAAGATGGCAGCTAGAGGTAGGAAGCAGAAAGCGACCCTCCTATAGTGAAATCTTGGAGAGACGCTGGAGACACACTTTGCAGGCATAATCACCGAGAAAAGGCATAACTTAGACACCGCCACATCTCCAACCGGGCGCAGAGAATCTCCACTTCACGTTAAACGGAGAACCGAGGAGGCCCCCGGGCCGCCAGTGGCCGGCGCCCATACGGCTTGGGAAGACGCGGACCAGGTGAGCTTCGTGGTACCGTGGTTCCCCCACAGACAAGCCTGGGCCAGAGCAGCATAGCCCCCTGGACAGACTGACCTCCACCCGGGAAAAAAAGAGAAACTGAGTACTAAGCAATAAGAACAGTTAAGACACGCTGGAAAGAGGGTGGGGCGCCCTGAGCGCTGAAGATTGGGGGAAGGGAATCCTTCCCGGGACTGTAAATAAACGAGCCGGGCGGGCCGGAGAGGCTCTGGCGGGAGCGGGGCGCGCCAGCAACCAGGAGCGGGGACGCTTGTGAGAGGAGGGAAGACCCACTTCCCACGTGAACTGTAAATAAACACGCAGGCCTGACAACGCGGGGCAGTGTCACCTTTCCCAGTGCTTGGAAAGGGGAAAGCCTGTAGCAGAGGCCCCCCGCACAGGAGAACTCTGAGCAAACCAAGCCTGTGGGACCAGGTGAGTGCTAGCTCACCCCAGAGATCTGCATAAATAACGCCGCCAGCTACAGGCTGAGAGCAGCAGGCAGGCAAGCCACAGTTGCAGATACCACTCTCAGAACTGCCTCCAGATGCTTTTTTTTTCTTTTTCTCCCTACCTTTGATGAGAGAACAACCGAATTACACCTGCAAGCCAAAAAACTTACTGAAACTGTATTGCATTTGAACTGGGGACACTTGGTGGAGCTTTTTTTTTTTTTCTTCTGTGTGTGTGTGAGTGTAGTTTTGTTCTACTTTATGCATCCCCTTTGATGAGACAACTACAGAACAACATCTGAGGCACCAACTCCAGGACTGGAGATTGAGACGGACATCCAAATTATTAAGACTGAAATTGCATTGCATATAAACTTGGAAGTTTTTTGGTTTTTTGGGTTTTTTTGTTTTTTTTAATTTTCTATTTTCCATTTTATTTTAATTCATTTTTATAAATAGATATTACTTTCATATACTTATTTTTTATTTTTTTTATCTTTGATTTTCAATCCTCTCTCTGTCACTCTATCGTCTGTTCAGCTTACTGTCGATTAGTACACTAACACTCCCTGTTTATACCTTTGAAACTCTCTTGTCTGATACCTTGTTCTGCTTTCTCCCTCTTGTCTGTATATTTGTTTTCCCCTTTTCTTTAACTTCTTGCTTTCCATCTCAGCTCACTCTTCCATTCTCAATATTACCATTGTTATTATTACAAGCTAGAAAATACTTAATTACACACAGTACAGGGACAGTAACAACACCAAGGACAATGACAGGAAGACAGAAAAAACAAGGAAACCAGTTTCCCCACAGCAAAAAATTAGTACAGGAACCAGAGGGGAATGAAGAGAACAGAAACTCAGAGCCAGACTCCAACAAAATGAAGATAAACTATGCCAAAGGACCCAATGAAGCCTACAAGAATAATTTAAAAGAAGACATACTACAAGTACTCAATGAGAATTTTATAGAGATGATACTGGATAGGGTCAACCAAAATGTACAGGAGACACTCAAGAAATTCCAAGACAATAAAGATAGAGAATTTGAAAAAGCAAAAGAAGAAATAAAGGAAACCATAGAAGCACTGTATAAACACCAAAGTGAAAGAGAGAACACAATGAATAAATGGATAAATGAACTCAGGACAAAAATAGACAACAATAAAGAAGAAAACTGCCAGGATATGGAAAACCTCAGAAAAAAGAACGAAACAGAACTGCAAAACAAAACGGAAGGCCAATCCAGCAGAATAGAACAAACAGAAGACAGAATCTCAGAACTTGAAGATGAAATGGTAATTAAAGGAAAAACTGAAGAACTACTAATTAAACAACTCAAGACCTGTGAAAAGAAAATGCAAGAACTCACTGACTCCATCAAAAGACCAAACTTGAGAATCATGGGCATCGAAGAAGGAGAAGAGGTGCAAGCGAAGGGAATGCGTAATATATTCAACAAAATAATAACAGAAAATTTCCCAAATCTAGAGAAAGATATTCCCATACACATGCAAGAGGCCTCCAGGACACCAAACAGACCAGATCAAAATAGAACTACTCCACGACATATCATCATTAAAACAACAAGTTCAGAAACTAAGGAAAGAATATTGAAGGTTGCAAGAGAGAAAAAACAAGTAACATACAAAGGTAAACCCATCAAAATCACAGCAGACTTCTCAACAGAAACATTAAAAGCAAGAAGAGCGTGGGGTGAGATCTTCCGGGCACTGAATGAAAATAACTTCAACCCCAGGATACTCTACCCAGCAAAGCTATCATTCAAAATAGATGGAGCAATAAAAGTCTTCCATGATAAGCAGAAACTAAAACAATATGTGACCACAAAGCCACCATTACAAAAGATTCTGCAAGGGATCCTGCACACAGAAAGTGACACCCAAATTAACCATGA